>NC_134484.1:153817404-154094904 GCF_040206685.1 Ascaphus truei
TATATATATATATATATATATATATATATATATATTTATATATATATAAAATGTGTAGCCCTGGCTGGTTTTGGGCTATCAGTCTGCCCTCCTCCTGGCGGTAATCCCTTGTAAGGGCAGGTTGCCAGGAGTAATCATGGGTTTTCCCCACACCTCTGCAGCTCAGTGAGTCACAGAGAAGGTAGTGTAATCAGGCCTGGTGTCCAATCAGGTGCAAGGGGCTGGTTCCTGCTGGATCTGTACTTAAGGGGCTGCACTTCCTCAATCTAGTCAGTCTGCCTCTACCTTGAGAGAGGCATAGTCTACCGTGATCAGTGTGCAGGGCTCTGCATACTGTGTGCCTTCCCTTAGGGGAGCGGTGGGAGACTGTTCCCCTTACTCTACCAGAGAGTAAGGGAAGAGCTTGGACTGCTCCTGGTTCTCGCTGGCTGGGAGTGTAGGTCAAGGGACATCCTAAGGGTGCAGGCCTTATATGCTGATGATTGACTGCTGTGCCGTGTGCATAAAGAATAAAGTGTTCCTGTTTAATATGCTTCTTGCCTGAGACTGAAATCTATCAGGAAGATGGAGACAGAGACTCTCAAGCAGGGATTTCTCCCCTTATCCTAGGGACTGCAAGAGATGGAGGCGCTGTCACCATGAGTACGAGTCAGGTTATACCCCAGAAGTCTGTCCTGATATCCTCTAACATCATGCGGGAAACTAAGGGCTACTGTTTATCACTAGGTATGCACCACACTGCTCCAAGTAACCAGCATAGTTTTCCCCATAATAGACCCTATCTGCGATTGGGGGGGGGGGGGGGGGGGAAGAGAGAAATAGGGTTACAGATATATATATATATCGTACGTTAATGCGGGGTACGCCTATATATATATATATATATATATATATATATATATATATATATATACAGGCGTACCCCGCATTAACGTACGCTATGGGACCGCAGCATGTATGTAAAGCGAAAATGTACTTAAAGTGAAGCACTACCTTTTTTCCACTTATCGATGCATGTACTGTACTGCAATCATCATATATGTGCATAACTGATGTAAATAACGCATTTGTAACAGGCTCTATAGTCTCCCCGCTTGCGCACAGCTTTGGTGCAGGTAGGGAGTTCAACTTTGCTGTTCAGGACGTGCTGACAGGCGCATGAGTGAGCTGCCGTTTGACTATTGGGCGATATGTACTTACTCGTGAGTGTACTTAAAGTGAGTGTCCTTAAAGCGGGGTATGCCTGTATATATACAGATGCAGATGGCAATTATTCGAACATATCACGTGTTGTATACCTCGGAATACCCATGTCATGGCACGTCATTACCGTGTGCAGAAAATGGCACTTTAGTGTTCTGGTTTTTAAACACCTGTAAATTGACACAGTCCTGTACTGTACACATTACAATTCATTCATTTCTGCCACGGAAACGCGAAGAATTGCACCCAAAAAAATCGGGATCCATGATATTCAAACAAATCAACAACATGATTGGCCGTGTGGAGTACAGCAGCGCTCACGAAAATGGCTCTGTGATATGTTCGAATAACGGCCGCTGCATCTGTTTGTATATACAGTATATGTATATGTATTATTATTTTTATTATTACATACACATTTTAAGTTATGATGGGTGTAAAAGGTGACAAAAAACCTCCACCGTTAGCATATAGTCAATAAAGAATATCACATGTGAGCAAATTCACATGTCTTAGACAGGTCTGCAACCCTCCCTTTCAACCATTATCACCTAGCATACAGTGCTTCCACTGCAGCAAGTGATTCTGGGAAATTACATGCAAATAAGCACACAATTTATCACCTTTTGACTGAAATCCAGCAAAGCATTTGCTTATATGGGTTCCATGTAAAAATGGATTTCAGGCAAAAGGTGATATGTGTGCTCATTTGCATGTCATTTCCCAGAATCCCCGGCTGCAGTGGAAGCACTGTATGCTAGGTGATAATGGTTGAAAGGCAGGGTTGCAGACTTGTCTAAGACATGTGAATGTGCTCACAAGTGATATTCTTCATTGGCTATATATGTATAAAAATATATGCATTTATGTGTTTTTTTAAGGTACTGTATTTTAGATTTTTTGTTAATGTGATTTCCCTTAATGCATCTTTCTAGTGACTAATGTTTTATTCAAATTCATAGGAATTCAAGGGCCTTACAGTGATGTTTATTTAATACCTTTTCGGAGAAATGATTTTTTCGTACTACAAATGTTAGTAAAGCAACATGCAATGGTTTTTTGGAAAGCATGTTGTTTTCATGCAAGCTACCACAAGATGTCACTGTATCTCACCAGGTGCATAGACTAAAAAAAGCAATTCATGCTGCTTGTGTAGCAAGGCTTAGAAATCTCTGCATGTCAGCCCTGGTAGCTGAAGGCAGTGTAGGGGCTCATTCTCACTAGGCCTCAGTGCATATCCACAATGTTTCTATAATGTTGCCTTTTAAACGTCAGTGTGAGCCACGCCTTATTTCTAGAAGCTGCTAGAAAGTGTCACCTGACATGGTGTGACCATATTGCAACAATTAATTTGCCCAGTTAATGGGGTGGGTTGTTGTTCACACCCCCTGGGTGTAAAAGGTTGGTGTCAGCCATTTTGTTTGAGACCCCAATTAACATCAAGGGGACTTCCTTAACATGCACCAACTTACCTCTACTCACCCACCTTCTGCCTTTCTCACTTTGAATCCTGGCTCTCTTTCTTTCTCTCCTCAAACTTCCCTGTTCTTCTCCTTGGGGACTTCAACTTCCACACTGATTACCCCTCTCTCCCTTGGGCTTCCCGCTTTCTCTCTCTAACCTCTTCTTTTGGCCTTCAACAGTGTACTGCAGCCAGCACCCACAAGGATGGCCACTACCTAGACATGGTAATCACTAAAAACTTTTCTCTCTCTGATTTCTCAAATTCCCCCTTTCCTTTCTCTGACCATCACCTCATCTCATTTTCTCTCTCTCTCTTCTCCCCTTCTCCATCTCCATCTCCATCTACCTCTTGTTTCTGCAGAAACCTGCGCTCTATTAACCTACCAGCCTTTGATTCCACTTTACGCTCCTCCCTCTCCTCTCTTAGTTCTGCTACATACCCTGACAACTTGATCAGGAACTACAACTCTGCCTTAACCTCCTCTCTTGATCTACATGCCCACTTTCTCTCTGCCGTCCTCGCCCTTCTAATGCCAGACCCTGGCTAAATTTCCACACGGTCATGCTGCGTTCCTACACTCGTTCCTCTGAATGCCTCTGGAGAAAATCTCACACTCTTGCAGACTTCCTTCACTACAAATGTATGCTATCCTGTTTCAACTTTGCCCTCTCCCAGGCTAAACAAACCTACTTTTCTTCACTAATCAACATGCACGTCTAACCCATGCCAACTATTCTCTGTCTTTGACTCTCTACTCAAACCACCCTCCGCTGCCTCATCTTCTTTCTCCATCTCACCTCAGGACTTTACTGAATATTTTAAGGAAAAGGTGGAATCCATACTTCAGAATAAACCCTCTATTTCCGCCTCCCATCCTACACCGCTTCCTAACTCTCCTCCTGCCTTCCTTAACTCTTGTCCCGCTGTCTCAGAGAAAGATGTGACACTGCTGATCTCCTCTTCTCCCTCTACCATTTGCCCTCTTGACCCATTCCCTCACATCTCCCGAAACCTCTAATCCCTACGCTCACACACATTTTTATCTCCTCCCTCTACTCTGGTACCTTTTCCACCTCCTTCAAACATGCAACAGTTATACCATTGCTCAAAAACAGCAAGCTTGACCCTACTTGTCTTTCTAATTATCGACCTGTCTCCCTCCTGCCTTTTTCCTCTAAACTCCTTGAACATCTTGTATTCTCTCGCTTGTTCCACATTCTCAACACCTATTCTCTGCTAGACCCTCTACAATCTGGCTTCCACACTGCTCACTCAACTGAAACAGCACTCACAAAAATAACTAATGACCTCCATGCTGCCAAAGATAGAGGTCATTACACTCTGCTCATATTACTTGACCTCTCTGCAGCATTTGACGCCATGGACCACCCTCTTCTCATTCACACTTTCCATACTCTTGGTGTTCGTAACAAAGCTCTATCCTGAATCTACACTTACCTCTCCCATCGTATTTTCAGTGTCTCTTCTGCTAACACCTCCTCCTCTATCGATCTCTCTGTGTGGGTACCCCAGGGCTCTGTCCTGGGACCTCTTCTCTTTTCTCTGTACTCACTTTCTCCAGGTGATCTAATCACATCTCTTGGGTTTAAATATCACCTCTATGCTGATGACACACACATTTACTTTTCAACTCCTGACTTTACACCTGCAGTACAGACCAAAGTTTCTGAATGCTCTCTGCGATATCATTCTGGATGGCCCTCTGCAAACTTAAACTTAACATGGCAAAAACAGAGCTCCTCAGATTTCCTCCTAAACCTGGCCCTACTACCTCCTTCCACATTACTGTTGGAAGTACTATCATTTACCCAGTAGCCCAAGCACGCTGACTAGGGGTCACACTCGACTCCTCTCACATTCTCCTCTCACATTAAAAACGTATCTAAAACCTGTCGCTTTTTCCTTTGCAATAATACAAAGTTACACCCCTTCCTCTGTTGCTCGACTGCTAAAACTCTGACTCAGGCCCTCATTCTCTCCCGTCTCGATTACTGTAACCTTCTGCTGTCTGGCCTTCCTGCCTCTCACCTGTCTCCCCTACAATCTACCCTAAACGCTGCTGCCAGAATCACTCTACACTTTCCTAAATCTGTCTCAGCGTCTCCCCTGCTCAAATCACTCTCCTGGCTTCCTATCAAATACCGCATCTCGCACTCAATTCTCCTCCTCACTTTTAAAGCTTTACACTCTTCTGCCCCTCCTTACATCTCAGCCCTAATTTCTCACTATGCACCATCCCGACTCTTGCGTTCTGCTCAAGGATGCCTTCTCTCTAGCCACTGTATCTAAACCCCTCTCACACCTTAAACCTTTCTCACTGACTGCCCCACACCTTTGGAAGGCCCTTCACCTCAATACTGGACTAGCACCCTCTCTAGCCACCTTTAAGACCCACCTTAAGACACACTTGCTGAAAGAAGCAAATGAGTAGCACCGTGGCTAATACTATACACATGATAAATGAAGCTTGGCCCCCTGCAGACGCACTTACAAGAATGCCCTCCTACTGTCTCTATACGTTCCTACCTACAAATTAGATTGTGAGCTCTTCGGAGCAGGGACTCTTCTTCCGAAATGTTACTTTTTTGTCTGAAGCACTTATTCCCATGATCTGTTATTTGTATTATTTGTTATTTATATGATTGCCACGTGTATTACTACTGTGAAGCGCTATGTACATTAATAGCGCAAAATAAATAAAGACATACATACATCAGTCCACGAAATATGGGGAGCGCAGATGTATGCAAAATAGAAAACATACAAAATATAATGCAATATGTTAACACAGTGAATCATAAGGTGAGTCTTGAATTCTGTGCAATGCGTACTCACAAATTTCCAACAAATAATAGGCATGTCCCAATAAAATTGGTAGTGTGTTGTCTTTTGGTCTCTGTTGCAATCTATGGTGCACTTCTGGAGTCAGGTCACTTTCCTTAGGTAAGTAGACAACTATAGCAGAGTGTTCCGGTCTGGTCTCGGGCAGGGTTGCGGATGACGTCACGTCTGACGCACTTCTCATCACTCTACGCATTTCTCCGGGCTTGCCGGTTTCATCAGGAGTGGTGCTTGTCCCTCTCAGCTTTGTATAAATACCGAGTCTCCCACACTCATTGGCTGAGCTCAACTAAATACATGTGTAGTCAATCTACCATAGATTACTATGTAGCCCATAGTGAATGGCTATTTCTGCATTTTCAGTGTTCATTTTGCCGTTACAATGGGTCAAAATATCCTACAACTATTAACCCTCTTTGCACAACATGCTTAAGAGGTCCAAAAACCTATTTCTTTAATAATAATCATATTATCTACTAAACATATAAAAACACTAATATGTATAAAATCTAAGAGACACTAACTATATGTAGCCCCCTGTAAACAGCATAGGCTATACATATCTTTCTCCTACTGTGGTAAGTCTTGTTAAGGGCAGGCGCCAGTAGTAATCATGGTTTTCCCCCTTCACGCCCTGCCCTGAGTGATAGATGCAGGCTCCTGACTCTGCTGCAGGCAAGAGACAGAGGGGAGGTCCTGCTGACATCATAAGGGGTGGGGCTGACACTATTTAGCAGCCAGCTCCTGTGAGTGTCAGTCAGTCTACTTCCAGTGAGTTCTCATCCGAGTCTACTTCCAGTGAGTTGTCCTCCGGGTCTACTCTGGCAGTCTGTCCTGGGAGCAGGAGAGATACCAAGAGAACTCGGGCCTATGATAGCTGGCGAGGAGTAGAGCTCCGGTGGGACCAATGCCTCTCACCCTGATGAGGGGGTGATGGAGAAGATCTACCCCGCCCAGAGGGGACCCTCTGAGGTGGGCACTGGGGTATTGAGGCCCCGCACAGACCATCCTGTGGAGTACCTCTTGGAGGAAAGGAGAGGAGAGGAGAAAGGCTGTACACCTTGGGATTTCTGCTGTGTGCTGCTGCTGTTGTTGCGGCTGTATGCTGCAAGGCTGCTGTGTGCTAAGTAGAGACAATAAAGAGAGACATTTAATCTGTGGGGGGTTAGGCATCCTAATTCATGGATCCAAAAGGTTTCTCTTTTCAAAAGATCCTGACACCTATTCCCTCCTCTCCAATGTTGAGCTACCAATTCTATACCTTTAATTTTTAGACCACTAGGGTCTGCATTATGAACTAGAGAGAAGTGTTTGGAGACACTATGCGTGATAAGTTGTTTCCTAATGTTCCCTAAGTGTTCTAAAATGCGTGCACGCAGGGGGCAGATGGTCTTGCCAATATATTGAAGCCCGCATGGGCATTCCAAAAGATAAACTATATATTTAGATCTACAGTTTATATGTTGATTAATTCGATAAGTTTTCCCTGTCTTATTTGACTTAAAGCTGTCAGTTTTATTGCACCTTTGATGACATGCAGTACAATTTTTACAGCTAAAGTGGCCTTTAGGTAGATCTAGCCAATTTGTGACAGTTTTATTTTCTCTAAGAGCACTAGGGGCAACTTTATTTTTAATATTAGGAGCTCTTCTAAATATTACATGTGGTTTATCTTGAATGTGTTGTGCTAAAATCGGGTCATTTTTTAGCACATGCCAGTGTTTGTTAAGGATTTTTTGGATTTTTCCACCATCTTTATTGTATTGTGTTATAAAAGGGTGTAAGGATCCGTGCTTCGGGTATACCCGCGTCCAGCGCCTCCTTACCTTTTTCACAGGCCGTTCAGGCTCCCCGGCGGCGTTCCCCGCTGCTGGCTGCTGTCCCCGCACCTCCAGGCCACGTGCGTCATCCCTACGGGCGCGCGCGAACCCAAGTCGCCATTAGTTGGTGCCGGTGCCTGACACCGCTGATGCGGTGCGCGCTCCTTGCGTGTCTCCGCCCTGGCCCCATCAGCTCCGCCTCCCAGGTTCCTCTTCCTTACCTGACCCTTCCCCTGTCCGTCCCTCTGCTCCTCCCCTTCTTCTGTCTACTCCCAAACCCTCCGGTATGCCTCTCCCATTCTCCGCCTCCTCGGACGTGACGCACATACCTTACACGCCCCTTCCCCATCAGCTTTGCCTCTCAGGTTCTCCTTCCCTTTCTGTCCCTTCCCTTGTCTGTCCCTCCGCTCCTCCCCTTACTCTGACCACTCCCCAAGCCTCTAGTAATTCTCCTCTATCTGGGTCTTACCTAGGTCACTCCTCTGTTCCTCCCCTCACTCCCATTGGTCCCAAACTTTCACACTGTGCTCTCCTACAGGTCCTTCGGGCCGCTCCTCCGTCACTCCCCTTTCCCTGATTGGTCCCAGACCCCTATATAACCACCCTTCACCATTTCCTCTTTGCTCTGCATAGCTTCTGTACCTTGGTGCTGTCTGCTGTTGCCTGGCCTCTCTCTTGTCTTTCAGTGCTTGCTCCTGTCCCTGGAAATTCTACTGACCTCCCTGGATTTGACCTTTTGCTTTGGACTCTACTACGCTGCTCTCTGGAACCCTTTGGACTTCACTTTGGACTTTCTACGCTGCAGATTTCTACAACCCTTGGACACGGCACACGGACAATCTACTACGCTGCTCTCTCCACTCCACGACCCAGGCTTACGGAGAATCGACTACGCTGCCCTCTACAAATCAACGACCCTTGGCTTACGAACTTTATCCTTCTATGCCGGAGCTGTCAAATACAGTATAATTTACATTGTTGTTACCCGGACCACCTACGCTACTTCCATACTCCGGCCGTGCCCCCGTTTACGGTTAATTGTGTGGTTTTACTCCTTTCCACCTCAGTCCTGGGGTCTCGTCTGGCTTGTGGGCAGGCCGAGCATTACATTATGCAGAGCCCAACAGACCCAGACCTCCCTGAGGTGGAAGATACCTTAACCACCATTTCCAAACACTTCAATTTTTTGGACAACCAAGTCTCCTCCCTTAACCAGCAAGATAATACCCTCTCTCTACAGATTCCCCAGGTCAATGTCCCCATTTCCTCCTCCATAGTATCCCGTGAAGGAACAGGCCCATCAGACTTGCGGATACCTACTCCCAGTAAATACGCGGGAGATCCGCTTGCATGCCGCGGTTTCTTGAACCAGTGCGAGATACAATTTGAGCTGTCACCTCCTTGCTTCCCCACGGATCGTACTAAGGTAGCTTACGTGTATTCCCTCCTCACTGGGGACGCCTTGGCCTGGGCCTTAACAATCTGAGAACTGAGACCTGAACTCACTTATTTTGCCAATTTCAAAAAAGAATTTCACTTAGTGATTGACACTCCTGGACGCAGTGATATGGCGGCATCTTCCTTGTTCCATATTTCACAGGGTCGGAGATCAGTGCCACGTTACGCTCTGGAGTTCCGGACTATCGCAGCACAGACTGATTGGAACGATGGGGCTCTCTCCGCCGCCTTCTGGCAGGGGCTTTCGGAAACCTTAAAGGACGAATTGACAGCTCGTGAGAGGCCATCCTCCCTAGAGGCCCTGATCGCTCTGTGCGTTCGGGTGGATCAAAGTCTTCTGGAGAGGCGGGCTGAACGTCAACGTCTTCGTACTGCTACTTCTTTGATTTCTAATTCCAGATCTCCTCTTCCTGTTCTGCCCGCACTGGAAGCCCCGGAACGCATGCAACTGGGCACACATCACCTCCCTTCTACAGAGCGATTACGTCGGAGGAATAAGGGTCTGTGCTTCTATTCTGGTTCTCCTGGCCACATTCTGCCACACTGTCCTTCGAAGCCGGGAAATGCCAACGCCCAGTGAGGTATGGGGGAATCTCACTGGGTACCATCGCTGCTTCTCCTCCTCCCTCACAGCATCTCCCTAAACGTCTTCTATTGTCGGTACTCCTTAAGCACGCAAATATCCAGACCCCTGCTCAGGCCTTCCTTGATTCTGGTTCCGGAGGAAATTTCATAAACCAGACATTTTCTACTCAGCATAACATTCCTCTCCGGGAGAAGGCTTTTCGGGTCAGATTAGAGGTGATTGATGGTCGACCCATGCAGCCAGCCTTTATTACCTTGGAGACACTTCCTTTAGAACTCTCTATGGATGATGGACATTTTGAAATTATCTCTTTTGATGTCATTCACCTCCTTCGGTTCATATAATCCTGGGCTTACCATGGCTGCAATTACACAATCCCATCATCAATTGGACAGCCGAGGTTCCTGATCTATAGAGATCCTCTCAAGTAGGAGTATCTGCTCCACCCACAGCGGTATTGGACATTCTGGAGATCACGTCCCCACAAGACGTCACCCTTCCGGACGTCTTTTCGGAGTTCCTGGATGTCTTCAGTAAGGCCAAATCAGAGGAGCTTCCCCCGCATCGCCCTTGCGACTGCCCCATAGACTTAATCCCGGGTGCTCCATTTCCTAAAGCCAGGTCTTATCCGTTATCATTGCCTGAGACTGAGGCCATGTCCGAGTATATCTCAGAAAACCTTGCAAGGGGCTTCATTCGGAAATCTAGTTCTCCCGCTGGAGCAGGATTCTTTTTTGTAAAGAAAAAGGATGGGACGCTTCGCCTGTGCATCGATTTCCGTGGCTTGAACAAAATTAACATAAAAAATCGTTACCCTTTCCTCTTATTCCTGAGCTCTTCGATAGGCTGCAAGGCGCGACCATTTTCTCCAAACTTGACCTACGAGGAGCATACAACCTGATTCGCATCCGCAGTGGAGATGAGTGGAAGACCGCGTTCAACACACGCAGCGGTCATTATGAGTACCTGGTGATGCCGTTCGGATTGTGCGATGCCCCTGCAGTCTTCCAAGACTTTATGAATGAGGTTTTTCGTGACCTATTGAACTCTTGTGTAATGATCTACTTGGATGATATCCTCATTTTTTCAAAAACCCTTGAAGAACACATTCTTCTTACCAAGATGGTGCTCTCTCGTTTAAGGACCAACAAACTATGCCAAGATGGAGAAGTGTGTCTTTCATCAATCCTCTACTACCTTCCTGGGATACATTGTTTCAGATCAAGGCTTCCAAATGTGACAAGGTGATAATGTGAAACAGGCGCTTAAACAATACTAGTGATCACCAATCTATAAGTGAATAATAAATACTTATAATAATCAAGTGCGTGAATTAATTGACCAATGATAGTGCAAAAAACGTGTATATAAGGTTGTAACCCCTGCTCAAACCCTCTGGAAGGGACTGACTTCACTGGTCCCAGGTGATTGATATATGTTCTCACAACCCAGGGGGAGCATAAAGGAAAAAACAACAGAGAAAACACAAACTAAGTGCAGACTGTAGATTAATTGTTAGCAATGTGAAGTGAAACTTGGCTCTTGTGTGCAGCCTACTCACAAGATAGCAGTAAGTTTAGGGCAGTGACAGGATCTGTGGAATCTGTAATGATGTACAGGTGAAGTCAGGATACCTCTCACATTCATCAGGTGGATGGGAACATGGAAGAGTAAAAAGAAATCTCCATGGTGCAGATCAATATAAAAAGGATTACTTTATAATGTAGTTTAAAAATGCGCACTTACAATAACAAAATCAAAAACAAGCATTTAGCACTGTAACAAGTGACTCAGGAGTGTCAGGATATGGCCACCGCTCACCGCTCACCGCACCGCAGCTGCTTGTCCGCTCCACGCTATGGTGATGTTGGAGTCACCTCCAGGGACAGGCGTGCTCGCCGCACTCCCGTTTGCATCCGTTGGAAGGCAGGCTCAATCACCTCGCTGCTGCTGTTAGTCCCCTAGACGGTGGGTGGATCACCTCCAGTGTATTTTTCGTGGCGATACGTCACTTCCGGTTTGTGCTGGGTCCCGTCGCGTCACTTCCAGCACTGCAGTTTGACAGGCGGCTGGCAGGGCCAATCCAAACGCTTCCTGGGCGGGTCTTCTCAACGCGTTTCGCCCAATAGGACAATAGGCTTCGTCAGGAGTATAGGACCCCCCTCCCCTCTTAATCTTTATATACTATTATCAATTAAGGATATATTTAACCCTCAAAATGCCTCATGAAGTGTTCAACCAGTGTGCTATATGCACACCACCATGTAAAAGTAGGGGTTTCAGCTGAGTATAGGTGATTATCAATCATCCCAAAAAAGGAACTATTTGATCAATAATAAAAAAGGCGAAAAACGTTATAAATTAATTGATATCAAGTTAAAATTTAAATATATAATTGTCTATTAAAATCTATATAAAAAAGAATTACAATATGAGAAATAAATATAGTAGAACACCTAGGAACATAAAATTAAGCATACAAATGGCCAAATGGGGGATCTAATCATATGATAGTGTGCATACATCAACTTCGTAGCAACAAATCTTATAATCAACAGGATCAAATACAAAATACAGCTAAACCCCGTTATAACGCGGTCCTCGGGGTCCACCCCGAGACCACCGCGTTACTAACGGGGTCGCGCTAATTTAAAAAAAAAAAATGGCCGCCGCATCAGTGTTTTTACCCGCGGTCCCTGCTTCCCCCTGCCACCGCGTGACAGGAGATGGGAGGGGGGATTCCCCTCCGGTACCGGCTCCCCCTGCCACCGCGTGACAGGAGATGGGAGGGGGGATTCCCCTCCGGTCCGGCTCCCCCTGCCACCGCGTGACAGGAGATGGGAGGGGGGATTCCCCTCCGGTCCGGCTCCCCCTGCCACCGCGTGACAAGAGATGGGAGGGGGGATTCCCCTCCGGTTCCGGCTCCCCCTGCCACCGCGTGACAGGAGATGGGAGGGGGTATTCCCCTCCGGTCCGGCTCCCCCCGCCGCAGCACAGGGCCCTCGCGCCGCAATACAGGGCCCCCTGGCCCTGCCGTAGCGCAGGGTCGTCCTGCCCTCCCCCCCCATGCCTCCCCGCGCTGCACCGGGCCATCCCACCAGCCCCCGCAGCATCGGGGGCCCCCGCAGCAGCCATCATCCCCCTCCACCGCAGCACCACCCCCACCCTGCAGCCACATGCCTCAAAAATCATCCCCAAGGTAAGGTAAGGCTGATTTATGTATAAGTGTTGTGTGTGTGTGTGTGTGTGTGTGTGTGTGTATGTGTGTGTGTGTCAGTGTGAGCAGTGTGCAATGAGCAGTGTGTCAGTGTGTGCAGTGTGAGCAATGAGCAGTGTGTCAGTGTGTGCAGTGTGAGCAATGAGCAGTGTGTGTGCAGTGTGCAGTGTGTGTCAGTGTGTGTGCAGTGTGAGCAGTGTGTCAGTGTGTGTGCAGTGTGAGCAGTGTGTGCAGTGTGAGCAATGAGCAGTGTGTGTCAGTGTGAGCAGTGTGTGTGCAGTGTGAGCAATGAGCAGTGTGTCAGTGTGTGCAGTGTGAGCAATGAGCAGTGTGTGTGCAGTGTGCAGTTTGTGTCAGTGTGTGTCAGTGTGTGTGCAGTGTGAGCAGTGTGTCAGTGTGAGCAATGAGCAGTGTGTGTCAGTGTGAGCAGTGTGTGTGCAGTGTGAGCAATGAGCAGTGTGTCAGTGTGTGCAGTGTGAGCAATGAGCAGTGTGTCAGTGTGTGCAGTGTGAGCAATGAGCAGTGTGTGTGCAGTGTGCAGTGTGTGTCAGTGTGTGAGCAGTGTGTCAGTGTGAGCAATGAGCAGTGTGTGTCAGTGTGAGCAGTGTGTGTGCAGTGTGAGCAATGAGCAGTGTGTCAGTGTGTGCAGTGTGAGCAATGAGCAGTGTGTCAGTGTGTGCAGTGTGAGCAATGAGCAGTGTGTGTCAGTGTGTGTGCAGTGTGAGCAGTGTGTCAGTGTGTGTCAGTGTGAGCAGTGTGTCAGTGTGTGTCAGTGTGAGCAGTGTGTGCAGTGTGAGCAATGAGCAGTGTGTGTCAGTGTGAGCAGTGTGTGTGCAGTGTGAGCAATGAGCAGTGTGTCAGTGTGTGCAGTGTGAGCAATGAGCAGTGTGTGTGCAGTGTGCAGTGTGTGTCAGTGTGTGTGCAGTGTGAGCAGTGTGTCAGTGTGAGCAATGAGCAGTGTGTGTCAGTGTGAGCAGTGTGTGTGCAGTGTGAGCAATGTGCAGTGTGCAGTGTGTGTCAGTGTGAGCAGTGTGTGTGCAGTGTGTCAGTGTGTGCAGTGTGAGCAATGAGCAGTGTGTGTGCAGTGTGAGCAGTGTGTGTGCAGTGTGAGCAATGAGCAGTGTGTCAGTGTGTGTGCAGTGTGAGCAGTGTGTGTAGTGTGAGGTGTGTGCAGTGTGAGCAATGAGCAGTGTGTGTGCAGTGTGCAGTGTGTGTCAGTGTGAGCAGTGTGTGTGCAGTGTGAGCAATGAGCAGTGTGTGTGTAGTGTGTGTGCAGTGTGTCAGTGTGTGCAGTGTGCAGTGTGTGTGCAGTGTGCAGTGTGTGTGTAGTGTGTCAGTGTGTGCAGTGTGAGCAGTGTGCAGTGTGTGTGCAGTGTGCAGTGTGAGCAATGAGCAGTGTGTGTGCAGTGAGTGTGTGCAGTGTGTGCAGTGTGTGCAGTGTGCAAATGTCTGGTTATGATGTTTCATATTTCTTTTGCTTCCCCACTATAATTAGTGAGAAAAGCAAAGTCAAACTTGTTGTTTCTTTCTGTCGGTTTGGTCCTTGGGGTTTCAACAAATCTTCTCTTTTTATCAAGTCAACCTTTTTCAGTGCGTTACTTAGTTTCTCCTCTTTATACCCCTTCTCTAGAAACCTCTGTTTTATTTGATCTTCTCTAAAAGATAATTAAGAAATGTTAACTTTGGTAAATAAATAGAAGAAGATGGTATAGGAGATGAGAGTGTGCGGCACACAATTGAAGTGGAATTTGCTAAACTAGAAAAGTTATTAGAAAAAGACACTAGAAAATGGTTAGATGTGGTATTTCTAGAGCAATATAAAATCTGTAATAGAATCCCCAGGGGTTTGAGAATTCCGATTAACCCCTCATTTCATCTAGAAGATGATGACTTTCTTAAAATGTGGAATGAGGTTCTGGATAACTGTTCACACACGTTGATTGATTTAATTATCTAACAACAAAGATCACATCTGAGAATATTAGGGGAAGAAATAGATGTTATTCAGGGGATACTCACACCACTAGTGGATACACCAGAATTTATAGAAAAAGACACTATCCTACAAAAGAAAATAGGCTCACTGGAAAAAGAGGTAGAATCTTCTAAAATGCGTAAATTCATACGTGATGAAGAAGACTACAATAAGGGTGAACAAAGAACATGGAAGAAAAATAGAATTAACAAGAAACCGTGGGGAAGAGGGAAAAGTAGAGAGAGGGTAGATAATCATGGATCACATAAAAACAATTTTTTAATAAAGATTTAAAAGGAGTAATGATAACGGAAGTAGAACACATTCAAAGGAAGGATGGTCAAAAGAAGAGGGAGATAAAAAGAACAAACAAATTCATAAGGACCAATCTACATCTAAATCTGAACAACAAGAAAGGGAAAGGTCCAATTATACCCCCATTAATCAAGAAAAAAGAGACAAAAGAGAGAAAGAGAGATTGTCTAAATCAAACCATTCCCCGTTAATAAAAGAATAAACGCATTTGAGAAGAGGGATAGAGATAGAAATGAAAGTCCCAAGAGGAATTATAGGGACAAGGATTTTTTAGGGGAGGGACCTTCCACTTTGTGGGACAGGGAAATACCACCCCGCCACAAATCAGAGAAGGACCAGAAGGGATCATCACAAAAGAGAAATCGACATTCAGAGGAAAGAGAGGGAGAAGAAGGAGAAAGGGAGAACAAAAGAAGCAACAAGTGAGAGATACCAATATCTTCAACTTGAGTTCAGTGCCTCTCACGACTGCCCAGGAGGGGGTAATCTCAAAGGGTTTAAGTTTTGCACCGATGAAGAGTCACAGCACATTTGATCTCTTCGTAGATGCAAACAAATTTCTCTGAAAAATGACGATTAAGAGATATTTTTTGGATAAAGCACCCTATCTCAGGTCAGATGAGACAACACCCCCAGTAGTTTTGGAGGAAAGACGTGTTATTCATACGGATCTGAAACCAAAATCTACGTTTTATCCCCATTGCGCCATTGCGCCATTGCGCCAAGGGTGAGCACTTGGAAGTCTTTTTTAACATGATTAATAAAGACTTCGAAAATTTGGCTTCTAGTAATACAAAATTGAAGAACAACCTGACAAAGGAGGAATAAACTGCACTGAAAGATCTGAGTGACAATAAAAACCTAGTCATAAAACCAGCAGATAAGGGAGGGGGGGTTGTCTTACTGGACAGAGAAGACTATCATAGAGAGGCACTTCGACTATTGGGAGACACGTCCACGTACACAAAACTCAATACTAACCCCACTAGGCAATTCACAGAAGAGTTAAAATGTCTTTTGGTTGAAGGGAAAGAATCAGATGTATTAAACGAAAATTAATTTAAATTGTTATACAGTGACAAACCTAAATTACCAGTTTTTTATTACTTGCCAAAAGTTCATAAAAGTTTGGTCAATCCCCCAGGCCGACCCATAGTCTCGGGGATTGACTCACTGACGGCAAATTTGTCACTGTATATTGATACATTCCTTCAAAAACATGTAGTACAGCAGAAAGCGTACCTTAGAGATACAACTGACATAATTAACACTCTGAGTAAAGTGAAATGGGAACAGCATTTTTTAATGGCCACGTGCGACGTGACATCGCTCTATACCATAATAGAGCATGAAAAGGGAGGTGCAGCAGTAAAAAAGATATTATCAAGAGATGAAGATCTTACAGAAATACAGATTAATTTTATTATTGATGGTATCAGATTTATTCTAGACCACAACTATTTTTGGTATGGAGAGGAATATTATCTTCAAAAGTGTGGAACGGCGATGGGTCCAGGTTCGCCCCCAGTTACGCCAACCTGTTCATGGCCGTCTGGGAAGACGAGGTGATCTGGCAGGGTGGCGGTCTGGTGGCGGACCTGGTCCTCTGGTGCCGTTTCATAGACGACGTATTTTTAATCTGGAGGGGAGGCAATGAGACCTTGGTGGAGTTTTTAACGTCCCTGAATAATAATGAAAATTTTTTGAAATTTACAAGTCAAAATAGTCATCACAGTGTTAACTTTTTAGATCTTGTAATATATATTGAGAAAGAAAATATAAAAACTAAGACTTTTTTTAAAGACACCGACAAAAATAATTACATACTGAGATCCAGTTGTCATTTGCCCAGGTGGATGGATGGGGTTCCACCTGGGCAATTTACAAGACTTAAAAGAAACTGTAGTGATCCAGAGACATTCTCCATGCAAGCAGAACAAATAAAACAGAGGTTTCTAGAGAAGGGGTATAAAGAGGAGAAACTAAGTAACGCACTGAAAAAGATTGACTTGATAAAAAGAGAAGATCTGTTGAAACCAAGGACCAAACCGACAAAAAGAAACAACAAGTTTGACTTTGCTTTTCTCACTAATTATAGTGGGGAAGCAAAAGAAATACGAAACATAATAACCAGACATTGTGGTATACTTAAAAATGACCCCATTTTGGGTAATGTTATCCCAGAAAGACCAGATATTATCTTTAGAAAAGCGACCAATCTAAAGAATAAACTTGCACCCAGTGCCTTGAAAACAGAGAGCACAAATTCAAAGAGCTGGCTTCAAAGTGGTAAAGGCTTTTATGGGTGCAGTAGTTGCAGGGCATGTGAATTTAAGACAAATAAAAAAACAGACATTTGTTCAAATACTACAAATGAAGGGCCTCATGCAGTAAGCGACGATTATGTGAAATCGGCAAGCTTATCGATTAGTCATGTTATTGGCGTTTTTCCCTCTCCGTATGCAGTAAGTGCCGAATACATTCAAAATCAACCAGAAAACAAATCCGCCCACTCTCACGATGATGAGCCGATCACACACAGGTGTATCGGCGTGCGTGGCGGGGTGCTGTTAGGTTGCACAATCACAAATCTTGCTGAATCAGGCGAAACAAGCATGTTTTTGATTGCGCGCCATATTTAAAGGCAACGTGTACTGCTAATCATTCTCTGTGTTGTTGGGAGTGAGAGAGAGAGAGA
The DNA here is from genome assembly GCF_040206685.1 of Ascaphus truei. Taxonomy (NCBI): domain Eukaryota; kingdom Metazoa; phylum Chordata; class Amphibia; order Anura; family Ascaphidae; genus Ascaphus; species Ascaphus truei. The sequence goes on from NC_134484.1 coordinate 153,835,004, forward strand.
GACGCACAGAGCTGGACGATTGAAGATTTGCATATTGACTGAGAGACTTGTTGTGTATTGGGTGAGCTTTGTCCTTTGTTGTTTTGTTTACATCTTTGTCTTGTTTTATATGTGGAAGTGGGTCGTGTGATTGCCTGTACATTTCTTGTCTGTTTTTTGTGAGTGCTGGAAGTATGCCCGCAAAGCGTGGGAAGAGTGATGCTGGTGGGAGTGGGAGTGCTACTCGTGCGAGTACGCGTCGGAGTGAACGTTCTGTTCAGGGGAGTGATGTTGCTGGTGCACCGAGTGGTGTTGCTGGGAGTGGGAGTGCTGGTGCTGGGAGTGGGAGTGCTGTTGTTGGGAGTGGGAGTGCTGGTGCTGCGAGTGGTGTTGCTGGGAGTGGGAGTGCTGTTGTTGGGAGTGGGAGTGCTGTTGCTGTGAGTGGGAGTGCTGGTGCTGGGAGTGGGAGTGCTGTTGCTGTGAGTGGGAGTGCTGGTGCTGGGAGTGCTGGTGCTAGGAGTGTGAGTGCTGGTGCTAGGAGTGTGAGTGCTGGTGCTAGGAGTGGGAGTGCTGGTGCTAGGAGTGGGAGTGCTGGTGCTGGGAGTGCTGCTGGTGGCGCAGTTGCTGATGGGGTGTCTGGTGGTGGCGTGCTTGCTGGTGGCCAGCTTTTGGAGGCTCTTCCATTGGAAGAAGGAGAGTCCAGTCAGCACCAGCCAAGCTCTGACCCTAAACCTGCTCGGAAAAAACGTGTGGAGAAGCCACGTAATCCTCGCTTCAATGACCAGGAAAATAGGGCTCTTGTCACTGGCATTCTGGAGCACTATGACAGTCTCTATGGACATTTAGTAGGTAAGTGTAACTTTACATTTATTATTCAAATACATGTGATCCTAGGTCATCTGAGTTTTGTTCATATGCAAATATGGGTACACAATATCTTTCTATGTTCATTAGTGTGGAAACACAGCTTTTTATCATGCCTTACAAGGACAAATAAACACAGGCGGTCAATTTGCCAGAACTGCATACAATATGAATGCAACCTTGCTTACATGTATAGGTTTAGTAGTGAATGCTCATGTGCTGCACATATTACACATAAAACAGCATGTTTGCTATCTCTTGGAACAGCTAGCAGTGTAGGAAACTGGTGCTTATATTATTATTAATTTACCTCATATCTTTTATATGTTTTTCAAGGGCGGACAAGTGCAGCAAGCAAAAAAGAAATGTGGGACACAATAGTCATTGGTGTCAATGCCTGTGGGAATAGTGTCAGGGACAAGTATCATTGTCGGAAAAGATTTGATGATATTAGGTCCAAATTGAAAAAGAAAATACAAGACCAACGCGTGCATGCTACTGGCACTGGAGGTGGGCCCACACCACAACGTCTCATATTGACTCCATTGGAGGAGCTGCTTCGGCCAAAATTACTTACCGTCGTCGTGGAAGGCTTGGCTGGTGACCGTGACATTGGAATTTATCCGTCACAATTTCCAGCAGGTGATAAATATTACTGTACTAGGCGTGTCGTTGCTTACACTTATTTTGCATATTTACACTGCTTTTTATACTGTCTTCACAATATAAGCATACCTGCATCTATATATGTATATGTCTGATTCTGTATATATATATCTCAAAATAGACATATATGTAGTAGTCCTACTAAAAGCAGTAACTAATATAGCACGTGCCATTGCGTGCTCATTTACATGTGAATTCCCAAAATGCATAGCTGCAGTGGAAGCAATTGATGGTGGGCGAAGATGGGGAACAACAGGGTAGTACACATGTGTAACACATGTTCATGAGAAATTATTAGTAGCTACAGGTACAGAACAGAAATATGTATCATATTATTGTGTATTTTATTGATTTTACTCCGACAAACATGACATTACTGCCTATTTTAAGCATGCATCAAAGAAATTGCATGTAACGGCCTACAAACATCACTGGCACTAACACATCTATAGTTGCTTATGAAAAGGTCCATTTTTGCTTTATGTCATATACAGACAGCATAATGAGGCACACGTATCATATGTTATGTCATTGTTTTCATAACTTAAACACTGCAGATGACTACTTAGCTCATCTACCATTGTGTTAAAGCAGCTGCAATTAATATCTCATCACAGCATACACTTCAACAGAGGGGGTGGGGTTCAGCACACACACTAATTACAGCCTCATTTCACGGTCAACTTAGTTCACACCATTTGCACCTGTTTCAAGTCATTGAAAGGTGTGGCTGATTAGGCTTTTTGGGGAAGGGAATACCTTTCTTACAACCTGAATAGCACAACTGAAGTTAATCACACTCATTTGAAAGCTTAACTCTAGCTACTAAATGCCCCAACAACTCATTACTTATCAAAGCGTACGTCACACATTAGTTCACTCATATCTATAGTTGAACTACTATCAAAGACACATTATCACACACTGCATGTGTTGTCTTGTTGAGTCACAGCCACATTCAGGTGTGCCACATCTTCGATTAATGTACCACACATATCCTCTACCAAAAACAACACTTTTTGCAATATGACCACCTTCATGATAACCATTGTGAATGGTCATCTCATGATAGTTATGTACATTATGATACTGATATCACTACACAACATATGATTTTTATGTACTCATTTAATCTATTTATCCTCACGCATTACTGCAGAAACATAGTATGTTGTATGTTAGGGAACTCAAAAATTCTAAGTACACAGGCATGTACAGTGTTATTACAACTATTTATGTTCACTTTCACACACATTTTCGGTTAAGGAACTGATGTTGTTAGTTAATCATAAATACAGAACATACAATAAGTGTTTGTTCAATATTTACACATGTAAATGTAAAACTTATGTTATTGTTATATATAGTTGCCCCTGGAGGACATGTGTCACCTGAGATGGAACAAGTGTCTTCACCTGGGTCAGCCAGCTCAACACTACTAGAAGGTGAGTGTATCATTTGCTGGCCATATAATATGTGCTCTTCTATATGTTATGTTGTCATGTGCATTATTTGTTTTGCACATCTTCTTTAAATAGGATTACTTAGTGTCAGTGAAAATTAAGTGTAAGGCAACATGTATTGTGTTAGTGATGTTAATTATCATGTAGGACTTCTGAGTTTAGAGCAACTTTTCATTCATTCATATTTCATACTGAGTCCAAACATTATTCGTAAGTCAAGGTAGTTTTTAATGAGGTTATAAAACGTATGCTAACATGTTAGGTGTTACTTAGGACACAGTACAATTACATAGTAACACAGCATACATTAACATGCCATTTAATAATGTGTACATTTCTTTTTAGAACATCATGGTGATGAGGATGATGAGTATGATGAGGATGACGCCACAGAAGAGACTGAAATACAATCATGTGACCATGAAGAGGTGCCAATAGAAACTGTTGTACCGCCAAATCGTCCATCAACTTCCACATACGATGCAATTGTAGCTTCAGAGGGAAAAATAGTGGACGCAGAAAATCGTCGCCATTCAGACATGATGACAGTGCTGGAAAGGATGATTGGACTGCAGGAAGAAACAGTATCACAATTGGCACATCTCCACAGAGTCTTCATTGAAGTGCCTAAACAGTTGCAAAAAATCAACACCTCATTCGAAGCATTAGTTGTTCAGCAAACACAAGCTAATTACTGGAGAATGACTAATGTACCACAATTCAACACCTCCCAGCCAGGATCTGTTCATGCAGGTCAGTTTTCACCACATTCATCTGATATTCATTCACCAGGCCCAAATGTTACCGGTCAAGTAGCAGACATTGCTGTGCAGGTTCCTGATGACATCCTACCGCTGCCATCTGTACAAATTCAGCAGCAGACACCTACAAAGGAGGCGACAAAAACAAAACAAGACACACATGAAACAGACCAACCATCACTTGTGCAGTGTCTACCAACTTGCTCACATGTGTCACTGGGCACAAGCCCTGTCCGTGAACAGTCACTACCCAAAAGCCCTGTAGGTGAGTTGCTGCCCAAAAGCCCTGTAGGTGAATCGCTGCCCAAAAGCCCTGTAGGTGAATCGCTGCCCAAAAGCCCTGTAGGTGAATCGCTGCCCAAAAGCCCTGTAGGTGAATCACTGCCCAAAAGCCCTGTAGGTGAGTCACTGGCCACAAGCCCTGTAGGTGAGTCACTGGCCACAAGCCCCGTAGGTGAACAGTCACTGGCCACAAGCCCTGCCCGTGAAGTGCCAGAGGCCACTCAAAGTGGCTCTGTTGTGCCTAAAGTTGGTGGCAAAAGAAAAAGGAAAATTCAAGAGACAACAAGCAGGCCTGTTACTCGCTCGCAAAAGGAACAAAAAAAATAAATGTTATAATTCAGAAAATATGTCTTTGGCCTTGTTTTGTTGACTTCAGATTATCTAATTACTATTGTATGTATGCTGAAGACTGTGTTGTTTCCAAACTTTCAACTATGTTCTTGTACACGTGAAGTTTTGGAAATGTTAACACTCATAATTAATTGTGTTATAAATATTTATGTTGTAATCGTCTGTTCAGTAATGGTCCACCAGGAGCCAGTTGCTAAGTTTAGAGAAGCTGCCATTGACTTTGCAGCAAAACATTGCATTTGGGTGTGTTAATTGATGTAAGAATTGCATATGCATATTAGTCACATGCAATTATTAAAACACCTAAGTAAGTGCAAACATCTTTCTTGTACGTGTACAGCAGGATTATGTGTAAATTATTACTTACCTTTGCCTTGCTTGGCCATTGTAATTTTGTCCTTTAATCAGTTGTGTGTTCGTTTCTATAACATCTCAGAATGTATAATAATATATATACACACACACACACACACACACACACACACACACACACACACTGAGTGAGTGTGAGTGTGAGTGTGTGAGTGTGTATATATATATATGTATATATGTGTATATATATATATATGTATATATGTGTATATATATATGTATATATGTGTATATATATATGTATATATGTCTATATGTATATGTATATATGTGTATATGTGTATATATATATGTATATATGTGTATATATATATGTATATATGTGTATATATATATGTATATATGTGTATATATATATGTATATATGTGTGTATATATATATATATATATATATATAGTACTATATAAACTGGTATACACAAACTAATACACTTCATGCTTCCTTGTGAAAGCACACTATTTTAATAATACAGGCCTAATGTTTGAGAAATATCCTAAGTATGAGACTCTAACAGTATTGTGCTTAAACAAATGTTTATTACTTAATTCAATCATGTTTCTCACCATTTAAATAGGTTTCATACAAGGTATACTTAATGCCATCAATGTTGTGTGTACTCCTGCAATATAAAAAAAAATAAAATATTATATATAAATATATATATATTTTTATAAGAGATATATTTATATATATATATATATATATATATATATATATATATATATATATATATATATATATATATATATATATACACACGTATTTAAACTCATGCAGACAGGGAGTTAACCAGACTTTCACATACACACAGAAATGTAAGCGGGGAAAAAACATTTCTTTTTGCAGGTGTGTTTTTACTGATATGCCTGGCTAAGAAATATTTTCACACACTGGTCTTTGTTAGTTTTCAAAAAAACACTATGTGAACGCATTCACAGTCTAGGGATGTTTTTCACAAACGAGATAAAAGAAGGAGAAATGTTTCTCCCACAGTCCCATATCACGAACCACAACTGTTAACCCAATTAGACAAACAAATCCAATTGGCGTTTGAAATAAGGAGTCAAAGTAGTTAGTTTTGTTGACCTTGACAAGGAAAAACAGGAGTTTGTTAGCCATTCAGCACATTCATTTTGATGAGCAAATAACACAGACCTGCACACAGCTTTTGTGCTACTCAGACATGGCTGATGAATTCGTTAACAATATTAATCCCCTTTTAGGGTATAAGTACATGATCTGTGAAGCCATCTTGAACAGTCGCGGACAGAAAGCAAGCACACGCCAAATCGATGATTTCATTCGAGCAAAATATCCTTATTACCAAGACCGTAAGCATGCACGGAATTTTAATTCCTCAATAAGATTCACTTTATCAAGTAATGACTTTTTTGAACGTGACCAGGATAAGCTACAACACACCTATGGTTTCTGGAAGATTGCCCCGGAAAAACAATTTATCCTGAAAGACGGCACTTATATTGTCGTGAAAGGCATATTTATTCCTAATGGCAATAGCAATGTATCCGCTACTACTGATCCGTTTGAATCGATACGTGCTGCAATATCTGCAGCCTCCATTCCTGAAACCCACATTGTACAAGAACAAAAGTACTATGATTATGTACCAAGCCTTTCAGCTGAAATTGCATTGGAATGGGAACCGGAAGAAATGAACCTACCTCCCGACCAATTATTTGAAGAAAGCAGTGGCGATTCCTATGAGCGCATCCTGGAGGAGATATGTGCCATACTGGATTCAGCGGTTGGGTTAAGCGTGGATGAAAATGGCTTGCATTTCTGGAGCGACCAGTTGCAGCCAGGCGAAGAGTTAATTCTAGAAGAATGGTAAATATAACAATCGTTATGCGTTGACTCTGCGTTTAAATTTTTTTTTTTTTTGTAACCACCATTTTCACTTTCAATGCGTGGATACAGCGTAACATTGCAGACTGCATAACATGTAGCGATCACAAACAAATTGTTTCCTAATACAATATAGTAGGACCTGAAAGAGTAGTACACATTGCTGACGGAATAAATATACGTACTTTCCTATCCCTTTAAACATATTAGCAACATTTTACCATTACTCTAACACATACCTGTTTTGTTATCATGCAACATCTACAACATTGAAAACCGGGTCCACCACGTATGACGTGGGACCCTTGTCATGGGCCAAGGCGTCCTTAAAAAGGATTAGTGATGTAAGTCCCGCCCCCAAGCGACGTGCGCGCCTCAAAGCCTATTGGCTGTCATGTTTTGTTATAGTAACGGTAACTGCAGTGTGTGATGCGTGCGGCTCAGTGTTTGTAGGCGTACCCTGGGCGTTAGCCGAATGTTAATTGAGTGGGAGGAGTGTTAGCGTGCGTTTCACGCTGGCTTAACATGACGTCACACGTATTGCATTTGCGCATTGTGTTATCGGCCGTGCTTTCTGTTCAAACACGTCTGTTTAAAAAGAATACAGATGTACTCGTTTAGAACGAATGTAGTTTCGTCTTCATTGTATTTGAAATAAAGATGTTATGTTTACTGGTATTTTCAACATGTATTGAACGCACAACGTACGCTTTGTTTTGCGCATGCGCTAACAGTTAGTGGAGCCAAGCGTGAAGTGCGTGCGCACACAAAGATGTGCGCGCACATCTTTCAGTATACAGGCAACGTTCACTTCTTATACATAGTTATGCCTGCTACAAATTTAAAGAAACATTACATACTGATGAACAGTTTTACTTCTAACATATAAGTGAGTGACGTGTGTATCTACACAATCATATAGAGCTGCGTAACGCGTTGTCACGGATGCATATCTAGTAAGGTGCCATCTTTGACCATCATGTGTTTGCTGTATTTCAGAGATGTCGGGGAAGATACAATCGGATCAATGTATGATTTCAGAAGAGTCTACCTTTATATGAGATGATTGTGAGGAGGAGCCACCGACTACTATACTACATATGGAACTAATTTTATATTGCTTGCAGCGCTTATTAACAAACAATTAAAAATGTGATACCCTTATGCCTATATTGCATAAGCACTTAATTAACATAATGATGTTGCAAAAGAGTGCCTCATGAATTTTTATTGAGTGTTCTTTAATGACTACTAACATTTTATGACATGGTGTGTTTTATATATAACAACCATTCCCACTCTGCTAACACATTTGTGTATTCTAATATGTAATGGAACGTATGACTGTCGAAACTATGTAACAATAATAATAATAATATGAGCATGTTCATGTATAGGGCTGCTAGTTGTACGCAGCGATTTACAGACACATGTTTCAGCCTGAGGTCCCTGGCCCGTGGAACGTACAAATGTTTTTTTGCCGCATGAGGCACAGGGAGATAAAGTGACTTGGCCAAGGTCACAAGGAGCCCACACCGGGAATTGAACCAGACTCCCCTGCTTCAAACTATCAGTGCCAGTGTGTGTCTTTACTCACTGAGCCACTCCTTCTCCCAATGTAAAGGACACTTACAACCAAGTAGCCATTTATTTTTAAAATCTCTTGTTACATGGGTATGTAGATAAAATGGTTTGGGACTGTAGCAAATAATGTTACTGGCCAGATGTTATGGTCCCCTCCAATGCATGATGTTCTGAATATGACATCACCATCATGTTATGAAGTACGTTTCTGTGTATATTTCATTAACCTAACTAACTATAGTTTACTGTGTTTATTAATCGTTTAGAAATACATAGTATAGTCAATATGATGATATAAGCTACCATAATAAAGCTGGTGTTATCATTTGTCGGTGTTATACATGGATCCTACACCAATTGATAGAGACACAAACAGTTGTCTTAAAAAGTGTGTCTATGCTAGTGATGAATGTGCTCCCGTAAGTAAACAAATAAGTACAGTTATCCCCTTTTCTCCAACCACCTCTATATTACATTAATGGAAATTATAAGGAAACATACATAAAATGTGATGAAATGGGAGTAATCATTTTGTAATACAATGCACATGAAAGCTCAAGAGTAGCTAAATGCATATACATGATACAGAAAGTACATATATGTAACATTTGTGTTTAAACCAATATGTTGGGTTTTTAGTTCCAATAATTATAGGAAGATTGAGGTAGCCACATCTTATGAGAGATGTCAGCAAATATACATACCATGATCAGTCATACTGGAGATATACCTATAATGCAAAGGAACAATATATAAATTGCAAACATTGACATGCCATCTTCAGTACCGTAAACAACACAGCAAAGTGTGTATTTGGTGTTAAATGTACAACACCATGTATATTTCATGACATTCAAAATGTAAATCAGCCTGGTGTACACATCATATGGATGTACATGTTACACTGCACCAATAACATTGTATGTAAGCATACTAGAAGCATGAATGATTATGGGCATAATATGTGTTTTGTCTTAGCATAAGGAATAACACAATGCTAAAATATTATTGCTTTGTTACCCAAGTTGTATTCACATACACACAACTAAAGTACAATTGAAGAGGGATTATATAACCTGTGCAACAATAACATACCGGTGCCACATCCCTTTGTGCACACAGCAGAGAAAAGAAAGGTGTGCAACCCATATTCATCTGTGTCCTAACAGAAGGTTATATAAAGAAACATTATTGTTAATATAACATAATTAAACTATAAAAGTAGTACTAGGAACATATGAGTTTGTACTTACAAGAAAAAAATGAATTGATGAGATTCTGTCGTGTCTGGCCACCACTGGCTGTTTGTTCATTTTCAGCAGCTACATGGGTGGGATGCTCGTCTACCAAAGCCTCAGCTAGGTCTGACTGTACATTGTGCCTGAGTGCAACATTGTGCAAAATGCAACAGGCAAGGATAATATCAGACACTTTTTGAGGCTTGTATAGAAGAGCCCCACCAGTTCTGTCCAGACACCTAAACCTGGTCTTGAGTAGGCCAAATGTCCTCTCTATAACAGATCTTGTAGATATATGGGCTGCATTGTACCTGTCCTCTGCTTCAGTTTGAGGGTTTAGCACCGGAGTCAAGAGCCACGGCCTAATTCCGTATCCTGAGTCACCTATAATGAATGGAGCACACATAAGCTGACATTAGTGATCAAATTGTACAATGCCAACATTCCTAAATCAACATGTGTTTTGTGTTAGAACATGTAAATATGTACTCACCCAGCAGCCAACCAGGTTCAAAATGTCCCTCTTCGAACGCATGGAAGACTGAAGAGTTCCTCAGGATAGAGGAATCGTGACTGGAACCAGGGAACTTGGGTACCACATGCATTATCCTCATCGTGGCATCACATACCACCTGTACATTGAGTGAATGGTAGTGCTTCCGATTGCGGTACACATGCTCACTCTGACTAGGTGCAATCAAAGCAACATGTGTGCAATCGATTGCACCCAGCACACATGGTATCCCTGCTATATTATAAAAGCCAGTCCTGACTTCCAGCCACTCTGTCGCCTCTGTAGGAAAATGAATATAATTCCTAGCGCGTCTATTGAGTGCATAGAGAAACTGGGTCAAGGCCCGCGAGAATGTAGATTGCGAGACCCCGCCCACTATGCCCACAGTTGTCTGGTATGACGCGGAAGCAAGATAATGTAATGAGCACAGCATTTTAACAAGCCCAGGGACTGCACGACCTCTGGCTGTGAAAAAATCTAAATCCCCCCTTATCTCCTCATAAAGAGCTAAGATTGCTGCTGAACTCAAACGATAGCGACTTACAATCTCCTCCTCACTCATCCCATCTAACAGGGTTCTCTCCCTGTACAGACGCGGACGAGGCACAAGTTGTCTCCTCTGTCTTCTCCTCTGATCTCCTGTCCCTCTACCTGTCCCTCGGCCTGTCCCTCTCCCTGTCCCTGTCGTATCCGCGTCACTGTCACTGTCCCTCGGTGTGTCCCTCCCTTGCCCTATATGATTGTCTTCATCATCAAGCATGTCATAGAAAAGAATGTTCCTCCGTCTCCTAAACATTCGCAACATTTTGAAATGAGTAGCTGTGAATGAGCAGGTAATGTGCGTCCTTTAAATAGGTATGTGATGATGTCAGGTGACATAGTAAAATGCAAGGTGTTACATTAACATAATAAAGTACTTCTGTGGCAAGCTGTGTGCACTTGTTGTTCTAAGTATTTGTTGTGTGTATTCTGCAGGGAATGATGATATTTGGCAATGATGTGACGTGAAGCTTTGTACAAAGATTGCTTGCAAATAAATAGTTGCATGTGCAATGCATGTAACACTTGTGAACGCAAGAGTCAGTCATGTAATGAGACAAAAAGGCTGAGATTGACGTGGGAAAAGTTTTGTGTAACATGTGTAATTATCCATGTTATTGTGACATGTTGGCAACAATGAATAGTCGTGTGCATATGCATGCATTTGTGTAAGGAGGATAGTTGGTATAGAATGAGTTTACAAGGTGTCCCAATGATGAATTACTGTACATGTGTGTATAAGTTAGGTTGAAGTGCTTGTAATGCAACGGTTACAATGTAAACATGCAATGTGATTGAGCGTCCAATAAGTGACGTCATGAAAATAGGGAGGACCCAAAAGTATATGTAAACATGAGAAGACAGATGTACATGAACGTTTAAAGATGCGTGTCACATTACAAGCATTGTGTAATGTAAAGGAAGATGAATATACTGTGTATGAGTGACATGTGTGACATGTGTGACATCATGTAAATAATTGTCGCTGAGTTGAGTAAAATGTGTGATATGATGTGAGGTTCTCCTTTAAGAGTGTAGTATAGTATTTTCCCTTGCCACATCATCACATGATGAGTAATGTGACCCGCAAATGCTGCAAACATGTAAAAGTCGAATGTTATGCAAATAAGACACATCAGCTGTGACACAATGCAGGGAATGCCCCCACACTGTAATGCAAATCCCCCTTGTATTGTGAGCAATGAAACGTAAACAGTACTATACTGTTATACGTCCCCGCTCCATTGACTTCCATTGATGTACAGAAGATGTTTTTTTTCTAAGTGCCGTTCCGGCAGCCTTAGCGATCGTTCTCCCGTCCAAACTGCCAACTTTAGTTGGCGGGAGAAATCGGCCATAACATCTCAATTTCGTAGTGCCGATCAGCCCCGATAAGCTGTTTTTTTTTGTTGAATCCAGCCGATTTAAAAAAGTGGCGATCAGTGTCGAAAACAGGCTATCGGCAGGCGACTGGCCATAACCAAATTATCGGCTCCGAAACCTGGCGATATGAAGCACTTATCGGCGCTTACTGAATCTCAAACCCAATTTTGGCTATAACATGGCCATATTTCCCTTATCAACGCTTACTGCATGAGGCCCGAAGTCTTTGAAATAGAATCATGTTTAACATGCAGAACAGATCATGTGATCTATATTTTAGAATGCCCGTGCAAACTTCAATACATACTGTAGGTAAGACAGAAAGACCGGTCAGGACCAGAATACTGGAACATCTAAGCAGCATCAAATGAAAGCTAGTTACACACATTGTTTCGAATCATTTCCTAGAGAAACATCAAGGTGATCCCAAGGGACTGACATATATGGCCATAGAAAGTGTAAAACAACATTGGAGAGGAGGTGACAGAAACTTAGATTTGATCAAGAGAGAATCTTATTGGATCCATAAGTTAAGAACCCTCCATCCTTGAGGCGTAAACATGGAAATTGATGTTGCTCCTTTTTTGAGATAAATTTCTGGTCATATTGCGTTGCTATTATTATATATCTGGTACTAATGCTTCTTTCTCTTTACCTCCACTTTTATCCCGCTTCCTCTGCAGCTTGTTCATACGTCGTCATGTTTGCACATTTTTCATGTTATATTTATAGAAGAGGCCTGTATACATATATTTTTATATTTTTGCTGTTATCCATTTTTTTGTATATTGCCTATGAGTGTATATCTCTAATAGGAAGGATGTCACTCTTGATTGTAGAACTTTTTTATATACATTGTATTTTAAATATTTACTGTGTGCTGAGTATATATATTTTGTATTTGATCCTGTTGATTATAAGATTTGTTGCTACGAAGTTGATGTATGCACACTATCATATGATTAGATCCCCCATTTGGCCATTTGTATGCTTAATTTTAAATTCCTAGGTGTTCTACTATATTTATTTCTCATATTGTAATTCTTTTTTATATAGATTTTAATAGACAATTATATATTTAAATTTTAACTTGATATCAATTAATTTATAACGTTTTTCGCCTTTTTTATTATTGATCAAATAGTTCCTTTTTTGGGATGATTGATAATCACCTATACTCAGCTGAAACCCCTACTTTTACATGGTGGTGTGCATATAGCACACTGGTTGAACACTTCATGAGGCATTTCGAGGGTTAAATATATCCTTAATTGATAATAGTATATAAAGATTAAGAGGGGAGGGGGGTCCTATACTCCTGACGAAGCCTATTGTCCTATTGGGCGAAACGGTTGAGAGGACCCGCCCAGGAAGCGTTTGGATTGGCCCTGCCAGCTGCCTGTCAAACTGCAGTGCCAGAAGTGACACGACGGGACCCAGCACAAACCGGAAGTGACGTATCGCCACGAAAAATACACTGGAGGTGATCCACCCGGCGTCTAGGGGATTGACAACAGCAGCAAGGTGATTGAGCCTGCCTTCCAACGGATGCAAACGGGAGTGCGGCGAGCGAGCCTGTCCCTGGAGGTGATTCCAACATCACCATAGCGTGGAGCAGACAAGCAGCTGCGGTGCGGTGAGTGGTGAGCGGTGGCCATATTCTTACACTCCTGAGTCACTTGTTACAGTGCTAAATGCTTGTTTTTGATTTTGTTATTGTAAGTGCGCATTTTCAAACTACAGTATAAAGTAATCCTTTTTATATTGATCTGCACCATGGAGATTTCTTTTTACTCTTCCATGTTCCCATCCACCTGATGATTGTGAGAAGTATCCTGACTTCACCTGTACAACATTACAGATTCCACAGATTCTGTCACTGCCCTAAACTTACTGCTATCTTGTGAGTAGGCTGCACACAAGAGCCAAGTTTCACTTCACATTGCTAACAATTAATCTACAGTCTGCACTTAGTTTGTGTTTTCTCTGTTGTTTTTTCCTTTATGCTCCCCCTGGGTTGTGAGAACATACTCAGATCAAGGCTTCACCATGGATCCGGAGAAGCTAGATTCCGTACCCGAATGGCCTCAACCTAACTCCTTAAAAGCGATTCAGCGCTTCCACGGCTTTGCAAACTATTACAGGAAGTTTATTGCTGGCTTTTCTACTTTGGTGGCACCCATTACGGCACTTACCAAAAAGGGGACCGATCCGTCCTCATGGCCATTGGAGGCCATCCGGGCCTTTGAATCTCTTAAAAAAGCCTTTGTCTCAGCTCCAATTCTGCGACATCCCGTCCCCACCCACCCCTTTACTTTGGAAGTTGACGCCTGCGACGTAGGAGCTGGTGCAAAGTACACCCCGAAGACAAAGTACACACTTGTGGGTTTTTTTCTAAAAAAAATTCTTCTGCAGAAAGAAATTACGACGTGGGGAATAGGGAATTGTTAGCCATCAAGATGGCTTTACAAGAGTGGAGACATTTCCTGGAAGGAACCAAAGAACCCATTTCGACGGACCACAAAAATCTCTCTTACATTGAAGGCGCTCGTCGCCTTGGTCCCCGTCAAGCTCGTTGGGCGCTGTTCTTTTCTAGGTTTAACTTCACCATCTCTTATATTCCTGGGACAAAGAATATCAAAGCGGATGCACTATCCCGTGAGTTTATCACTGAGGAAAAGTCACAAGATATCCCGGAGAATATTCTGTCCCCCCAATTGTTTTTCTCTGCCTCTTCCTTTGACATTTTAGACAAAATTCTGGAATCTCAGACTCAGGTTCCCGAAGGGCTGGAAGTTCCCGATGGTCGTCTTTACACGGCTCCATGTTTTCATCTCAAAATTCTGGAATGGGGCCATTCCTCCAGATCTGCTGGCCATCCCGGTGTAACCCTCGGCCTGCCCACAAGCCAGACGAGACCCCGGGACTGAGGTGGAAGGGGTAAAACCACACACCTAGCAGCAAACGGGGGGACGGCCGGAGTGTGGAAGTAGCATAGGTGGTCCGGTTTAGAAGAATGTAAATAATACTTGACAGCTCCGGTGTAGAAGGGTTAAGTTCGTATGCCAAGGGTCGAGGGCAGCGTAATCGATTGTTCGTAAGCCTGGGTCGTGGAGTGGAGAGAGCAGCGTAGTAGATTGTCCGTGTGCCGTGTCCAAGGGTTGTAGAAGTCTGCAGCGTAGAAAGTCCAAAGCGAGGTCCAAAGGGTTCCAGAGAGCAGTGTAGTAGAGTCCAAAGCAAAAGGTCAAATCCAGGGAGGTCAGCAGAGATTCCAGGGACAGGAGCAGCACTGAAAAGACAAGAGAGGCCAGGCAACAGCAGACAGCACCAAGGTACAGAAGCTATGCAGAGCAAAGAGGAAATGGTGAACGGGGATTATATAGGGGTCTGAGACCAATCAGAGAAAGAGGAGTGACGGAGGAGCGGCCCGAAGAAGGACCTAATAGGAGAGCAGAGTGTGAACGTTTGGGACCAATGGGCGTGAGGGGAGGAACAGAGGAGTGACCTAGGTAAGAGCCAGATAGGGGAGAATTGCTAGAGGCAAAGGGAGTGGTCAGAGTAAGGGGAGGAGTGGAGGGATGGACAAGGGAAGGGACAGAAAGGGAAGGAGGACCTGAGAGGCAAGGCTGATGGGGAAGGGGCGTGCAGGGCATGTGCGTGATGTCCGAGGAGGCGGAGAATGAGGGAGGCGCACCGGAGGGTCCAGGAGCATACAGAGCAAGGGGAGGAGCAGAGGGACGGACAGGGGAAGGGTCAGGTAAGGAAGAAGAAGCGGGGAGGCGGAGCTGACGGGACCGGGACGGAGACACACAATGAGCGTGTGCCGAGTCAGCGGAGTCAGGCGCCAAATAATGGTGGCTTGTGTGTGCGCGCGCCCGTAGGGCTGACGCGCATGGGCTGGAGGTGCGGGGATAGCAGCCAGGAGCAGGGAATGCCGCCGGGGAGCCTGAATGGCCTGTGAAAAAGGTAAGGATGCGCTGGACGCAGGTATACCCGCAGCGCGGATCCTTACACCCGGGTTTTAGAAGACAAATGATTTGATTCGGCGAACCTTCTGGTGGCCCAACATGTCAAAGGACATCAGAGCTTTCACCTCTTCGTGCCCAGTCTGTGCACAAAATAAATCGGTCCATCAAAAACCTTCTGGTCTTTTTCAACCTCCTGGTGCCGGATCGTCCGTGGAGTCACATTTCTATGGACTTCATCGTGGATCTTCATCCGTCTAATGGAATGTCTACCATTCTTGTAATTGTCGACAGATTCTCTAAGCAAGCTCATTTTTTCCCCCTCAAGGGCCTACCCAATTCCAGTACTTTGGCCGACATTTTTGTAAAGGAAATCTTCCGTATTCATGGTGTCCCGTGGTCCATTGTTTCAGATCGGGGTACGCAATTTGTTTCCAAATTCTGGCGTGCATTTTCCCAGAGGTTGGGCATTACCCTTCTTTTTTCCTCAGGCTACAGTACCACCCTCAAACAAATGTGCAGACTGAACGTATGAACCAGTCCCTGGAACAGTATTTGCGTGGTTTTTCTTCGGACTCTCAGGATAATTGGGCTGAGTTACTCCCTTGGGCTGAATTCACGATCAACTCTCAAAAACGAGTCTACCCAAGAATCACCGTTTTTTATAAACTACGAATTTCACCCTACTCGTCTTCCCATGCATCCTTCCAGGTCCGGTGTTCTGGCAGCAGATGAGAGGATATCTTCCGTACAGGAGTCATGGAAAAGGATTCAAGCAGTTATTCAAAAATCCGTGTTAAGGCAGAAGAAACAAGCAGATAGGGCCATAAGTTCATCCCTGGAGAGAAGGTCTGGCTTTCTTCAAAAAATATCAAATTGAAGCCCCCAGCCCCTAAATTGTCTCCCAGGTTCCTGGGCCTTTTTTCTATTTTGAGACAGATTAACCATGTGGCCTATCAACTTCTACTGCCTCCCTCTATGAAGATTTCACCCGTCTTCCATGTTTCCCTCTTGAAACCTTTTATTCAAGGCAAACGGTTCGCTCATCCCTCCCATTGTACCTGGACAACAGGACTTTGAAATTCAGTCTATCATTGACTCTCGCATCTCCAGGGGCAAACTCAAATTTTTGTTCCACTGGAAGGTATACGGACCTCAGGATCATTCATGGGTTTCACATACGGATGTTCATGCTCCTTCCCTACTTAGATGTTTCCACCAAAAAATTCCCCTCAAACCGTGGTTGGTTCGTCCGGAGTCCGACCCTCAAGGGCGGGGTACTGTAAGGATCCGCGCTGCGGGTACACCCGCATCCAGAACCTCCTTACCTTTTTCACAAGCCGTTCAGGCTCCCCGGTGGCGTTCCCCGCTGCTGGCTGCTGTACCCGCACCTCCAGGCCATGCGCGTCATCCCTACGGGTGCGCGCGAAGCCAAGCCGCCATTAGTTGATGCTGGGCGCCTGACTCCGCCTCCGCTAACGCGGCGCGCGCTCCTTGCGTGTCTCCGCCCTGGCCCCATCAGCTCCGCCTCCCAGGTTCCTCTTCCTTACCTGACCCTTCCCCTGTCCGTCCCTCTGCTCCTCCTCTTCTTCTGTCTACTCCCAAACCCTCCGGTACGCCTCTCCCATTCTCTGCCTCCTCGGACGTGACGCACATACCATACTTGCCCCTTCCCCATCCGCTTTGCCTCTCAGGTTCTCCTTCCCTTTCTGTCCCTTCCCTTGTCTGTTCCTCTGCTCCTCCCCTTACTCTGACCACTCCCCAAGCCTCTAGTAATTCTCCTCTATCTGGGTCTTACCTAGGTCACTCCTCTGTTCCTCCCCTCACTCCCATTGGTCCCAAAACTTTCACACTCTGCTCTCCTATCAGGTCCTTCTTCGGGCCGCTCCTCCGTCACTCCCCTTTCTCTGATTGGTCCCAGCCCCCTATATAACCCCCCTTCACCATTTCCTCTTTGCTCTGCATAGCTTCTGTACCTTGGTGCTGTCTGCTGTTGCCTGGCCTCTCTTGTCTTTCAGTGCTTGCTCCTGTCCCTGGAAATTCTGCTGACCTCCCTGGATTTGACCTTTTGCTTTGGACTCTACTACGCTGCTCTCTGGAACCCTTTGGACTTAGCTTTGGACTTTCTACGCTGCAGACTTCTACAACCCTTGGACACGGCACACGGACAATCTACTACGCTGCTCTCTCCACTCCTCGACCAAGGCTTACGGACAATCGACTACGCTGCCCTCTCCAGCCCACGACCCTTGGCTTACGAACTTTATCCTTCTACGCCAGAGCTGCCAAGTACGGTATAATTTACATTGTTGTTACCCGGACCACCTACGCTACTTACACACTTCGGCCGTGCCCCAGTTTACTGTTACGTGTGTGGTTTTACTCCTTTCCACCTCAGTCCCGGGGTCTCGTCTGGATTGTGTGCAGGCCAAGCGTTACAAAGGGGTGTCCCATTTTTTCTGGAGATTCGTTTTTTTGGGGTCTAACAGGGTTTTCCTATCTAGTTCAATGGTTTTGGACAAAGCTGCATCCATATTACTTTTATCATAATTTCGATCTTCAAATTTCTTAGTTAGGATCTCTGCTTGTTCCAAAAATATATTATCTTCCGAGCAATTTCTTTTTATCCTTCTATATTGATTGAAAGGGATATTCTTTATCCATCTATCCTGGTGACAGCTCAATTGGAGAATAAAATTATTACTGTCGACTTCCTTGAAGTGTGTTTTGGTTTTAATTTGATCATTCTCTATATAGATTGTAAGATCAAGAAAGTTTACTTCAGATTCAATAACAATAGATGTGAAACTCAAATTGACTGAATTGGTATTAATATATCTAAGGAAGTTATCTACTGTAGGTCTATTCTTGGGCCCTTCCAGATAAAAATAATATCGTCAATATATCTATTCCAGAACACCAAATTCGCCTCCAGTGCTGTCCATGACCTCATGTGGTCCTCCTCCCATGCACTCATGAAGAGGTTGGCGTAACTGGGGGCGAATTTGGTTCCCATCGGCGTGCCTCGCAATTGTAGGTAAAAAACTTCTGAGACAGAAACCAGGGGATGGTAATAAATTCCATATATAGGGCTCCCAGGATACTGAACAGTTTCTATCCTGTTTGGCCTGGGAGTGCAGCCTTATAATACATGCACTCCATCCCACAGTTTGGCAAGCGCTGGAACTGAGGGATGAGAGATCCAGACCAGAGTTTGTCTGCTGCCTGATTTCTGTCACCTGTCATGCTAATTAGAAATCAGGTATGTAAGACTGATTTCCTGTTTCCTCTCCCCTCTCCCCAAGAGCCTGGAGACAGGAAGGCTGCTGGAAGCAGAGAGGGGAAAAGCCTCTCCCCAAACAGGTTAAATGATACTGTTCTTTCTGTCTAAGACTGCAAAGTTACTTATTTTGTTGGTGGAAGTGGAAAAGCCACTTCAACCCTGAGTCAGGGAATATCTAAGTTAAGTTATCGCTCAGGTGAGCAGCTTTTTGTTTTGCTGTATTTCTGTTGTATGCACTGTGGCAGTCTCAGTGCCTGGGACTGAATAAACTAGGCATAGCCTGTTTAAAGGAACAGCACGTGACGCCTCATCATTTAACCTACCCTAAAAGACCGTGTTCTAACAGTCCCGGACTGACGGCAGGGCCCTGCAGTAAGCCGTTTGTCACATATGGTGGAGAATGCGGGCAGAACACTAAAATGTCTGCGGGTTAAAGAACTTTAAAAAAAAAAAAGTTTTTTTTTTCCTCTCCAAACAAGATGGAAGACATGGTGAGTGCGCTGGTACGCAATGTCGCTGTCCAGAAAGACGCGAATGAAACCCAGCAACAACTGTTAATAGCCCAGCAAAAGACTAATGCTAACCAGCAAGAGACTAATGCAGCCCTGCAACAGGCGAATGAAACCCAGCAACAGCTGTTAATAGCCCAGCAAAAGACTAATGCAAACCAGCAAGAGACTAATGCAAACCAGCAACAGACGAATGCAGCCCAACAAGAGACGAATGCAGCTCTGCAAATCGCGAATGCAAACCAGCAAGAGAAAAACCGCTTGCTGAGAGAGGAGCAACAACGGTTCGCCCAGGGCTTTCAGCAGGAACTCGAGATCCTGAGGGGGACTATCAGTAACCTTCCACTGGCAGAGGCAGCCCCAGTCCCGAAAATGATCAGGGCAAGCCACTACCTCCAGAAGATGGGGCCCTCGGATGATGTGGAAACCTATCTTCTCACGTTTGAACGCACGGCACAGAGAGAGGGATGGCCAGAAGCTGAGTGGGCCAGTCTAATCGCACACTTCCTAAGCGGCGAATCCCAGAAGGCTTACTTTGATCTAGAGCCAGCCTAAGCTAACGTCTATGCAAAATTGAAGTTCGAGATCCTCGCCCGCCTTGGCGTAACCACAGCTGTTCATGCCCAAAGATTCCACGCATGGTCCTTCACGTCGGATAAAGCCACCCGAAGCCAGATGTATGACCTCATCCACCTCGCTCGGAAGTGGCTACAACCCGAGATCAACTCAGCAAGCCACATCGTGGAACGGTTGGTCATGGACCAGTTCTTGAGGAAACTTCCCTCTGCCCTACGCCGTTGGGTCAGTCAGAGTGACCCCCACAATGCAGACGAGCTGGTGGCCCTCGTAGAAAGGTACAATGCAGCAGAAGAGCACCCGCAACCCATAGTCGTGGAGCAACCCCACTACCCAAGGTTCCAGGACTCTTCCAGAGACGGTAAAAGGGTACAGGGTTAAGGGGGGCTGAAGAGCGACGACCACCTTCACACAGCACCAGTAACAATGGCTCGCACACTAAGGGCAACAGCCAACATGGCGAGCCGAAAAAAGGCTCTAAGTGGGACACAGACTATGTACCTAAATGTGTAAATTGTTATGAGAGGGGCCACACCGCGAAAGTCTTCCCACTAAATGCTGAACCCATGCAATGCAACAACGTTGAACCTTATTCGCTGTGGTCCCAATGTATGGGCCCTAGCCCAGAGGACCCCTTGAATAACCATCTGTGGGCATTTGTAAAGGTCAATGGTAAGAGGGTTCGGGCACTTCTTGACTCTGGGAGCATGGTCACACTAGTGTCCGAATACATTTTGTCCATTAAGAAGAAACAGGTAAACAGTTCACAAAGAGTGGCAATTTGTTGTATACATGGGGATAATCATGAATATTCCACTGTTGATGTTTTTTTTGAAACAGAGTTTGGTTCTCTAGATTTCAAAGTGGGTATAGTACCCAAACTGGCACATGATGTGTTAATAGGGACCGACTTTCCCCATTTTCTAAAAATGTGGTCCTCCTCTCAGAATTGCGCCCAGAGTTCGATAGCGGACCATAACGAAGTAACAGAAGAAACAAATCCTCTTCCTTTTTCAGAAAGAGAGGTTGACGAGTGCCCAAATAAGAAGGGGAAAATGGAGGAGTTCTGTAAAATTCCCTTCCCCATGGCTACCTTGGTAGGGAATACCCCAAATCAAGATGTGGAACAAGCACTTACCACCCCAGAACAGGATAAGACCCTCGCTGACCTAGAGGTCAGTCCTGGGATTTTTAAGAAGGCCCAGTGGGAAGACCCCACATTAGCAGTAGCAAGGGGGAATATACGGGACCAGAATAGTACTCCTGGCCAACCAGATAGGTCACTTGCCTACCCCTACTTCGAGGTAGAGAATGACCTAGTATATCGGGTTGATAAAAGGAAATCAGTTACAACTAAACAATTGTTGGTACCACGGACATTCCGTAATGTAGTATTACACCTCGCACATAGTCACCCATTGGGGGGACACGTAGGGGTGGAAAAAACAAAAGAAAAGGTTCTCCGAAGCTTCTATTGGCCTGGGGTTCTGGCAGAAATTACAAATTATTGCTCCTCATGCCCAGAATGTCAGATCACCGCCCCGTTCAAAGCGTACCGTAGCCCATTGGTACCCCTTCCCATAATAGAGGTGCCATTTGACCGGATTGCTATGGATCTAGTAGGACCCCTAATAAAGTCCACTAGGGGACATCAGCATATATTGGTAATATTAGATTATGCCACCCGATATCCGGAGGCAGTTCCCCTACGTAGCACCTCTGCTAAAAACATAGCAAAAGAGTTAATAGTTCTGTTTTCCCGGGTCGAACTCCTAAAGAGATCTTATCTGACCAAGGAACACCATTTATGTCCCAAGTAACAAAAGAGTTATGTAAACTCCTAAAAATCAAGCATCTCAGAACCTCAGTTTATCATCCACAAACAGATGGTTTAGTGGAACGGTTCAATAAAACCTTAAAGAGCATGTTACGCCGGGCAGTCGATAAGGATGGGAAAAACTGGGATTGTTTGTTACCATACCTGTTATTTGCCATTAGGGAAGTTCCCCAATCATCCACAGGCTTCTCCCCGTTTGAACTATTGTATGGCCGACACCCAAGGGGCTTACTGGATATAGCCAAAGAGACTTGGGAATACAAGGTTACCCCTTACAGAAGTATAATAGAGCATGTTGCCCAGATGCAGGACCGCATAGCTGCAGTCCTACCTACAGTATAGTGAGGGAACACATGGAAAAAGCTCAAGAAGCACAGAGGAATACGTATAATAAGGGTGCTAGGGTCAGAATTTTTTTTCCAGGCGATAGGGTGCTAGTTCTGTTTCCCACCGTAGAGAGTAAATTCCTTGCTAAGTGGCATGGCCATATGAGGTATTGGAAAGAGTGGGAGAAGTAAATTATAAGGTGAGACAGCCAGGTAGGAGGAAACCTGAGCAAATTTACCATATAAACCTACTTAAGCCCTGGAAAGATAGAGAGGTCTTGTTAACCCTAGTACCCCCAGGTCAGTCAGAGAATCGAGAAACTGACCCAGAGGTTAGCATAGCTGAAACCCTGTCCGTTCATCAGAAACGAGAGGTTCAGAATTTAGTGAGAAGAAACAAAGAAGTCTTCTCTACACAGCCAGGTAGAACTAGCGTAATTGAACATGACCTAGTCTCTGAACCGGGGGTCCGAGTTAACCTTAAACCGTACCGAATCCCAGAGGCCAAAAGAGAGGCTATAAGTTTAGAGGTTAAAAAAAAAGCTGTGTGTGCTGTGCACGCGCATAGTAAGTGAAACTTCTTTGACTTTTGTCACAGAAATTGTGTTTGTGATGTTTTAATTAAAAATCAAAATACAATTTCTTTGACAAAACGCAAATAAATTTGGACTTAGAATGTGCGTGCTCGGCACACATCCCCTGTATTAGCTATTTGCACTAAGCGTGAATTCCTCGTGCGTGTGACTGTGTGTGTGCGTGTGACTGTGTGTGTGTGCGTGTGACTGTGTGTGTGTGCGTGTGACTGTGTGTGTGCGTGTGACTGTGTGTGTGTGCGTGTGACTGTGTGTGTGGGTGCGTGTGACTGTGTGTGTGTGCGTGTGACTGTGTGTGTGTGCGTGTGACTGTGTAGTGTGCGCGTGTGACTGTGTGTGTGTGCGTGTGACTGTGTGTGTGCGTGTGTGATGTATGCGCACCCATCCTGCACCTTGCATATGCCCCTGCACCTCACATCACCCCCCTACACCTCACATCAACCCCCTGCACCTCACATCACCTCCCTGCACCTTACATCACCCCCCTGCACCTCACATCACCTCCCTGCACCTCACATCACCCCCCTCCACCTCACATCACCCCCCCCCACCTCACATCACCCCCCCTTCACCTCCTCACATCACCCCCCTTCACCCTCCTGCACCTCGCATCACCCCCCTGCACCTCGCATAACCCCCCTGCACCTCGCATCAAACCCCTGCACCTCGCATCAACCCCCTGCACCTCACATCAACCCCCTGCACCTCACATCATCTCCCTGCACCTCACATCACCCCCCTGCAACTCACATCACCTCCCTGCACCTCCCTGCAACTTACATCATCTCCCTGCACCTCACATCACCCCCCTGCACCTCACATCACCCCCCTGCACCTCACATCACCTCCCTGCACCTTACATCACCCCCCTGCACCTCACATCACCTCCTTGTACCTCACATCACCCCCCTCCACCTCACATCACCTCCCACCTCACATCACCCCCCCTGCACCTGACATCACCCCCCCCCTGCACCTCACATCACCCTCCTTCACCTCCTCACATCACCCCCCTTCACCTCCACACATCACCCCCCCTTCACCTCCTCACATCACCCCCCTTCACCTCCTCACATCACCCCCCTTCACCTCCTCACCTGCACCTCCCCTCACCTGCACCTCCTATCACCCCCTGCACCTGCGAGCACGGCGGCAGAGCAGTGTGGTAGGAGGAGGGATGGGCACAGGTTGTGTTGCCCTACAGTGCCGGGGATCAGGGCAGGGAGGACGGCACATACGACGAGGAGGCCCATGTGAGTGTGACGGCCCCCACCCCGGGGAAGAACACCATGATGCCGGTGGGGGGGGTGGGGGGAGGAATAGAGGGGGTAATTGGGGGGAGAGGGGTGGGGGAAGGTTGAGACGCGGCCACACCGGGCCCGCCGTATGCGTGGGAAGCGGCGCGCTCAAACCCCCCCACTTCCCACTTTACCCGAGCAGGAGCCAGGAGCGCACGATAACGTCTGTGCGCGCATGCGCGGCACATGCACCCGCCGGGGGCAGATAGCGGCTGCGCGCCACCCCCTCCCCACTCCCGTGGTGATTGGAGTCACTGGTGCCATCGCGCATGCGCGGCACGGCAGTAGGCAGCAGGCGGGGAACGGCGGCCGTTATGAGCGGCGCCGGCAGCTATCGCCGCCGCCGCCGCATGTCAGCGGCTGTGTGGGGGGTGCGGTGGCCATTAGGAGCGGCGCCGGCGGCTATCGCCACCGCCGCCACATCTGATTTGTGGAGCGGGTGTGATGTCAGTGTTGGGGTCGGGCTGAGCCAGAACACAGCCCGGCCTCAACTGCCAGCACTGACGTCACATCCGTTTCATTTCTGTCTCCACAATCCATTTTTGCCCCATCACGAATGAGGTGCCACTAAAGAAGTTTCACTTCAAAAATGCAAAAACTAGGCGTAATTGAGGAATCCCAAAGTGGGTGGAACAGCCCTATAGTCTTAGTCCCAAAGCCAGATGGTACAACAAGGTTTTGTAATGACTACCGGAAACTAAACGCGGTGTCAAAATTCGTATCCTATGCCCAGGGTAGATGAACTTGTAGAGAGACTGGGCAAAGCCCGATATCTCAAAACCCTAGACCTAACAAAAGGGTACTGGCAGGTTCCCCTCACAGAAAGGGCAAAAGAAAAGACAGCCTCCTCAATCCCAGATGGCCTCTTTCAGTATAAGGTGCTGTCTTTTGGCTTACATGGAGCTCCCGCCACATTCCAAAGAATGATGGATAAAATTTTAAAACCACATGCTCGGTATGCTGCCGCCTACCTGGATGATGTGGTAATCCATAGTGAAGATTGGCAATCCCACCTTCCAAAGGTCCAAGCTGTGCTCGACGCAGTTCGGTCTGCTGGACTAACTGCTAATCCCGCTAAATGCACTATTGGTCTGGAGGAGGCCAAGTATCTGGGGTATTCTATTGGCAGAGGTTAACTCAAACCCCAAACACTCAAAGTAGAGGCGATACAAAATTGGCCAAGGCCAGTTACAAAAAAACAAGTAAGGACCTTTTTGGGGTTAATTGGGTACTATAGAAGGTTTATTCCCAATTTTGCAACTAAGGCATCCCCACTAACCGACCTCACAAAAGCTAGAGGACCGCTAATGATAAAGTGGTCCCCCGAAACCGAACAGGCCTTTAGAAGCCTGAAAGAAGCTCTCTGTGCCCAACCAGTGTTGGTCACACCTGACTTCTCCTAAGAGTTTGTAGTCCAAACCGACGCATCTGAGGTAGGGCTGGGTGCGGTACTCTCCCAGGAGTCTCAAGGTGAGGAGCACCCCATCCTTTATTTAAGTAGGAAACTAAATTCCCAGGAGAAAAATTACTCCATACTGCTGCGGCTGAGTTTATTTGAGCATTTGCCCGGTCTCGGCCGCAGCAGTAACCAGGCGCGCGCCGGGATGTGCCTGGCGCACGCCGAAGCCGCGGAGGAGCGCCCTCCGATCGGGGCTTTCTCCCTCCGCTCGCCGGGTCCGCCGGGTCCCCCGGAACCCCCTGCCGCCATCCCCCACATCGCGGGACACCAGGGCTCCCTCGGGGAGCCCTGGACGCGCGTGCAGGGGGCGCAGGCACCCGATGACGCGTGACCGCGCGTCGATGACGCGTGACCGCGCGCCGATGACGCGCGGCACGCCGAGGGAGTGCGGCTAGCATGCCGGGGCATCCCCAGGCTTGCGGAGCTAGCCGCACTCAAATAAAATGTGCCGCCTCTGTAGTCGAGAAAGAGTGTCTCGCAATAAAGTGGGCTGTAGAGACGCTCAAATACTACCTGTTGGGGAGAAAATTCCGGTTGGTCACAGATCATGCACCCCTTATCTGGATGTGTCAAAACAGAGAAAAGAATGCTAGAGTGACCAGGTGGTTCCGAAGCCTACAACCCTTTAAATTTTCTGTGTAACACAGGTCAGGGCACAACATGGCAATGCTGACGGGTTGTCAAGGATGCACTCCCTAATATCCATGGTCGCTCATCCCTCGAGATATGAGCTGGGGGGCAGGATATGTGACAGAAACCAGGGGATGGTAATAAATTCCATATATAGGGCTCCCAGAACACTGAACAGTTTCTATCCTGTTTGGCCTGGGAGTGCAGCCTTATAATACATGCACTCCATCCCACAGTTTGGCAAGCGCTGGAACTGAGGGATGAGAGATCCAGACCAGAGTTTGTCTGCTGCCTGATTTCTGTCACCTGTCATGCTAATTAGAAATCAGGTATGTAAGACTGATTTCCTGTTTCCTCTCCCCAAGAGCCTGGAGACAGGAAGGCTTCTGGTAGCAGAGAGGGAAAAAGCCTCTCCCCAAACAGGTTAAATGATTCTGTTCTTTCTGTCTAAGACTGCAAAGTTACTTATTTTGTTGGTGGAAGTGGAAAAGCCACTTCAACCCTGAGTCAGGGAATATCTAAGTTAAGTTATTGCTCAGGTGAGCAGCTTTTTGTTTTGCTGTATTTCTGTTGTATGCACTGTGGCAGTCTCAGTGCCTGGGACTGAATAAACCAGGCATAGCCTGTTTAAAGGAACAGCACGTGACGCCTCATAATTTAACCTACCCTAAAAGACAGTGTTCTAACAGTCCCGGACTGACGGCGGAGCCCCGGAGTAAGCCGTTTATCACACCTCATTGAACCAGAAAAAGTTTTTATTTAATATAAATTTCATGCATTCTAACAGAAATTTGATTTGTAGATCTGGCAACTCACCACTTGTCCCTAAAATTCTTTTTACTGCTCCACATCCATCTTTGTGATTGATGGATGTGTATAATGATGAAACATCCGAAGTAACTAGAAAGTAGCCTTTTTTCCATTCAATTTTGTTCAGCATCAAAAGAACATCATTTGTGTCTTTCAAATAAGATTTTTGTATTTTAACATATTTTTGTAAATAGCTGTCTATAAATTCTAATAAGTTGGAGTCCATGGACCCTATACTAGATATGATACGTCTTCCTGGAGGATTTTTTTTATCTTTATGTATTTTGGGTAGAAAGTAGAAGAAAGGGAACCGAGGGTCCTCAATCTTGAGGAATTGATGTTCTTTCTCTTCCAGGATTCCCTGTCTTCTACCCTCCTCCAAAAGAGTATATAATTCTTCTTTAAATATTTTGGTGGGATCATCCACCAATTGTTTGTAGGTGTTTGTATCCCTCAGGATTTTGACCGCCTCTTTCATATAGTTAATTTTGTCCATTATAACAATCCCTCCCCCTTTATCTGCCTGTTTAATAACTAGGCTAGTGTATTTTGCTATTTCTTCTAGGGCCTCTTTTTCTTTCAAAATTAAATAATGATGTATTTTCTTTTTATTGGACGTAGCTGTCACGTGTATTACTACTGTGAAGCGTTATGTACATTAATAGCGCTAAATAAATAAAGACATACATACATACATACATCCAGGAGGTATCCAGGCTCTTCAAGCCAGTAAGGCAAGTGTAGCCATCTGACCCTGGCTACTAAATTCCTTTGCCGAGTTACCGAGGGGTGGGGGCCTATGGCCGAGGTACTGCCCACTTACCAGGGCTATGACCTGGGACCCTCCCCTGGTAATAAAAAGGGGTTGCAGTTCTCTTGTGTTGAGCCAGGGCTCTGGTTCATGTCCCGTCCTCAGGGAGTGGGAGCTGATACCCTTTATCCCATCAGGGTTTAAGGGACCTAAGGAGGGACTCTTGGGGTCTCAAGCTCTTGGGGGTCTGCTCCAGGGACAAAGATCTGTATGCT
Source organism: Ascaphus truei (assembly GCF_040206685.1). Taxonomy (NCBI): domain Eukaryota; kingdom Metazoa; phylum Chordata; class Amphibia; order Anura; family Ascaphidae; genus Ascaphus; species Ascaphus truei. Next base: position 153,863,180 of record NC_134484.1, read on the forward strand.
ATATGCTGTAAGAGAATAAAGACCATTGCCTTACCTGCTTGAGTATGCAGTTATTCAGGGGGAGGGGGGGAGACAGTTATCCTGCGGGGGCTGCACCTATCTATGATAGGCCCTGGATGACGGAGGCGCTGCACCATAGAGAAAGAAGATGATAGCCAAAAGCCTGTCCTGTTGATCCCCAATACCATCCGCGAAAGCTCAGAATCCTGAGAGCCTACAGTGAGCAGCACTGCACCTGGTAACAATGACCAAATCTCCCGGGAAGAGGGGGAGGGGTTACACAAGCAACAGGTTTTTATTGTTTTCTAAGTTAGGGTCAGTATCTTAGTGTAGGGTCCTACACATTTTACACTGTAGTAGGATCCTGTCATAGTAGGCAGTGGATTCTTCCAGGAGAATGGGGTTGCTGCTAAGGATTGTTGGGAAAGGTTCTAGCTCTGGCTTAGGCTGTAGAGGGAAGGTTTGAAACAGAGCCACTCTGTCTACAGACTTCAAGGTGAAGGACACCTAAGTGCATATATTCTGTAACATGAAAACCAGTCCTTTTGATGCCCTGAGTTTGCTATTTAATAAAACCAGTTAAAAATTCCTGGTGCCCTCTCTATTCATCACTCCTCATACAATCCAGCGCGGATCCGTCTACCCTGAGATGCAACCAGGTAGCTGCTGAACACCTACACACCTTTTTGCAGGTTCAAGTCCTGTGTAAAGAGAAAGAGACACTTGAAACTGTTCAGAATTCCTCCATTTTCACTCTACACCCCTTCCCTCATGCATGTCTTTTTTAACATTACCTCAACCTGGGATGCCCCTCAGAACTGAAGTGTGGTCCTCCAAGCTCCAGGAGATGCCATTTCAACTGATACAATTATCTGTGGTTGTACATACAGTAGCGGCAGCTTTTATTTGAACAAATGCCGGCGGCATGCCGGGATCTACTCCGGCTGGCGCCAGTCAAGACCGCGCGACGCCGCGTTTCCTCCACGCACCCCCCTCCACTTCGGGCGCATTATAGCCCCCCTTCCCGACCCCGAACCTGGCTCCTGCTCTGCCCCTCTGCTTCCCCGCACCCCCGCTTACCTCACTTTAAACTCCAGGGGTGTCGGGGAAGCCCGGGGAAGCTGGGGAAGCCGGGCGCGCACGTGACTGTGACGTCACAGTGCGCCGCAACAAGCCGCGTCACCACGCTTCCCGCACGCATCCTGCCGTGCGGTAAGTGTTCAAATAAAAGCTGCCGGTACTGTACAAGACAGGAATAATAATAACCTGTTAGACACAATATGGCCAGTGGGGTAACTCTTTCTAGCAGCAAAAAGATAGCCCTAATGTAATTTGCCTTTCAATTGACCACGGCAGCCATTTTTTATTACCTCATTGGTAAAAACAAACAAACGGAAGTTGGAATACATAGACTCAGCACCAGAGGATCCCAGGTTCAGTCAGCATAAGAAAAGAAAATCACATCTGGGGGGGAAATTACTTTAAGTTAAATACCGCATGACAAGTTGGGAAACATATATACTATTGTGCAAATACATTTGTTTTGAATATATTTAGATATCACTGTTGAACAGTACCTAATGTATCTCTGCACGTTCTCCAGAATAGCTATTTGACTACAGGTGGAACCGTTGGTTCTGGCCCTCTCTCTTTTCTGGTCCCATATGGCATCCTCTCCCGTGCCGCAGAGTACCAGCAACTAGACTTAATGGCTCATCAAATTAACACAGCGGGGGTCCCTGCGTTTGAATGGGACTTGTGCTGTGTGAATCCTACCGGGTTTTACCTGTTTGTAAGAGATAGTCTGAATCAAACACTCTCCCTGCGTGCCTCTAACAGGCGATTGCAAGGCTTTTATTTTAATAACACATTATTGTAGCAGGGGTTCTCCAGAGCTGAATCGCATTCATTTCAGGTACAGGGATCCCTGCTTCCTGAGTGTTAGGGGTGTTACATATATAACAGCTGACACTTGTATCAGTGGAAATGGCAGCTCCTAGAGCTTGGAGGACCACAGTTCACCCTACAGGGCACCCGAGGTTGAGTTGATGTTTATAAAAAAAAAAAAAAAAAAAGGCAAGCAGCATGGATTGCTGCTTGAGCCTACTATGCACCTTGCTGGGATGCAGTGACATCTTGTGGTAGCTTGCATGAAAACAACATGCTTTCTAAATACAGCAACACTGCATGCTGCTTTCGTAACTTTTATAGAATGAAACAAACTATTTCAAAGAAAAGGTATTATATAAACATTACTGGTATGGAATTTGAATTACTATCAATTTGAGTAAAACATTAGTCACTCTAAAGAAGCATTAAGAGGAGTCAGTCGCTGCATAACAAAAGCAGCAAGCTTTGTAAGCTTGTAAGCTCCTCGGAGCAGGGACTCCTCTTCTTTAATGTTACTTTTATGTCTGAAGCACTTATTCCCATGATATGTTATATATATTATCTGTTATTTATTTGATTACCCCGTATATTACTACTGTGGAGCGCTATGTGCATTAATGGCGCTATATAAATAAAGACATACAATACAATACAAGCGATTATGGACAGCCTTTTATTTGATTGGATGTTAATGGCATTGGCTGTTTAGTGCACAACTCGCATAATATTTGTTGAGCTGCTCTATACAGTGACCTTTAAATGTTGTCCACTGAACTTTCTAGCAAAAACACATAAAAATGCGCAGAATGGATAACCATTACATTAACCCCTTAGATGTCATAGTGACCATGAACATATGCACCACCTAGGTATCTAACCATCCATTGTATACCATAGAGCAGGGGTGCACAAACTGAGGGACACGCTCCCAACGGGGGGGGGGGGGTGCGAGGGGTTTACATTGGCACTTAAATTAAATGCCGGGGAAGCGGCGAAGGCCTCTGTAAACTGCACATACCTTGGCTTAGACGGCTTCTGGAGACACGTCGCCATGGCAACGTAATGAGGTAGGGGAGGCGCGCGGAATGGGGGACAGTCGGCAGGGGTGCAGGGAAAAAAGATTGTGCTCCCCTGCCATAGAGTTGTAACGGTGTTTCCCTCACCCGGTGGGAGATTTGGCAAATTACTACGTATGTGGTGCGTGATACCTGCTGGTAACAGGAGGGTTGAGTCGTCCGCTGATGGTAGTGTCGACACAGGTCTAGGCTTCTGGGGTTCATACCCTACATATTCTTTAGCAGTGCAGCACCTCCATCTGCCGTAGGCTCCAGGAGCTGAGGGAGATCTCCCACGGTAGAACGATTACCTCTCCCCCCAGTAAAGTCACACACCAGGTAGGAGATATAACAACAGGAATGGGTTATCTTCACTGTACTGTACAGTAACACGGCAGGGTTCTGCCCGATGCAGTCTCTCTGAGTTACCACTGAAGGATGGTCCCTGGACCTTCACTACTGGCCAAGGGCACCCGCAGCAGTCCCAGCTTTTCCCTGTCCCTCTAGCAGAGGCAGTGGTATGGTCCACACTCACTCTCCCCTGGAGGAAAGAGGACTATAGAAGGCTCAATAATCAGCCTCTTTAATGTGTGACCTGCCTTCCTCAAGTGGAGGAAAGCACTACTGAATTTGAGGCGGCACTGCCCTTAAGTACAGCCAGGAGAAGGGCACCAGGTCCGGCCAATGATTGGTCATGCCCATGCTTGATGTCACTGCCTCCCTCTGTCACTCTAGTGCAGCACCAAGGAGGGGAATACTCCATATCAACTACTGGTAGCCTGATTGCTTCCCTCCTTGCAATAAGCCCTGGTACAGACTAGTAACCACAGATGGCATGGCTACAGAGATATAAGTGCCCCAACCCCTGCACACATCCTCCCAGGGGTCCTAACATCCATAACACACCGAACCGCCCTCTGTTGGAATAGCTAACACCAAATAAATACATATATGTACATTCATGCACACATCAATATAACGGCGGAGCATTAACCCCTTGAGTGCCAGTGGCACAAGCTGGACCCTTATAAGGGGGGATACGTAGAGACAGACGAACATAAAATGTTGTTCTTTATTCAGAAATGCCAAAGAGTTTCCACGGCAACAAAAGTAGCTTTCTTCAGCATAACAAAAACATAACAGTACAAGTCATACATACAGCAGTGCTTGCAGAGTATAGACAGTGGTTTTCAACCTTTTTTTTTGTTCAGGAACTTCAGAATTAGATTGTGAAATTATGGGAAACCTCAACCCTCGTCTCTCATCCCCTCCATCTCTCATACCCTTGCCCCTCGTCTCCCACCTCACACTCCTCCCTTACACTCCCTCTCTCACTCTCCCCCTTACGTACACACACACACACTCACACACACGCACGCACGCACGCACACACACACACACACACACACACACACACACACACACACACACACACACACACACACACACACACACTTCCCATCTGTCTTTTATACACACACTCTCCCCCCTCTCTTCTATGTATATACACACACACACACACCCCCTCTCTCTTACACACATACACACACTCTCCCCTCTCTCTTCTTTTTTTAAAGGGAGCTGCTGACGCACGCTGCAAAATCCCATCTACAACTGGCATCCTTAGAAGTGGATGCTCCTTGAAAACTTCATACAAAGAAGAAAGCACAAATGCATGTGATATAGTTTATAATGGAAATAATGGGAAGACTGCAGGGAGATTTCAGGTCAGAAGCAGGAACGAGACTAGAAGAGCAGGAGAGGATTTAACCACAGCATTTTCAATGGTTTGTAATGAGAGAGATGTGAGACAGGGAGGCTGCCTAAAAGAATGTTCTAGTAATCAATACATGAGAGAATGAGAGCATGCATAATTGTTTTAGTAGTCGAATAGAAGATGGACATACCTTTGAAATGTTGGAAAATGGCAAGATTAAAGAACAGCGTTTAAATGAGGGGAGTAAGAAATGGACAGCGTACTTGCTATACTGAGGGGATAGTTGTGTTATTGACTGTAAAAGAAAAGAAACTATTGGGCCTGGTTTGGCAGGGAGAATTAGATGCTCGGTCTTAGCCATATTAAGTTTGAGACAAGTAAGGGTCATTCAGGTAGATATATCTGATAGGTAGCCTGTGATTTGTGACTGGACAACAGGTGTAAGGTCAGATACAGAGCAGGCTTATAAGGCTTTGGCCGAAGGGTTTAACTAAATGACCCTTACTCATGAGCAGATTAGCACTGAAGTATTGTGCTATATGTTGTGTCACTTTGTATGTTGCGCTGGGCCTTACTGTTTTTGTTTGTATATTTTACTATGCTCAGAAGCACTGCTTTTTGACACTAATATATACTGTATGCTGTATATATGATGTAAGGCTGAGTTTTGCATTTCTAGAGCTTGCTGGGTTTTTGCAACTGTTGTTGTTTGGAGGTGTGGCCCCTCCTCCCCAGGGTTTAAAGCTCGCCTCACCCCACTTTCCAATTAGCAGTTTTATCATGTTCCTGTGTATGACTGACCCTGTATGGTCTTTCACCCTCCAGCAATAGAAAAAAGAGATACATGAGAATTTTAACAGATAGTGTTGGTACCTGCAATTTGGTAATGCCTTGATGTTGGCTGCAGGCTTATAACCCCTGACGAAGTGATTAGCGTCATGAAATGTGTAGGGTGGTTCTGTGACTACTGAGAGCATTGTGTAGAGGTGCTGATTTCCTGCAGCCCTATCCCTTTACCGAGCACTGTTTGGCTTGGGGAGGTGGTTTGGCTAAGTGCCGTAACTGCAGACAGCTATTGGAACTTTCAGCGACGATGCGGATGTGAGTGACGTCATCTGAGTGCGATAAGACCAGCGGGTCTGCAATCGGAGCAGCAGTGAGCATGACGGCGGCGTCCGAGCCCTGAAAGTACACTGTGGAGCTTCCTCTTGGGTTCCAGCACGGAGAGAGAGATTAAGTTGCTGATAACGCTGTTTAAAAACTTCCCTGTCGTGTGTAGGATTCCAACTTTACATCTACTGGGTGGGATCTCCACATCCTATATTCTCTATTTCTAGACAATTGTTTTGTCTTTTTAATGTTTCTTTATTCTTAATATAAAATAGCAACAGTCTTTTTCAGCTATTCAGTGTTGTGTGTGTGTGTCTGTGTGTTGTTGAGGTCAGTTTTTAGATTTGTTTGATATATATCAGTGTTGCACTATGATTTTTCTTTGTGTTTACTTCCACATGTTATGAGACATCAATCAAGATCTATCTGGATATTGATGGGACACTAAGGACTGGTCTGATATTCGGTTAGAGCACCTTAGGTGTTGTATGGGTTCATTGATCTAGGCGCCGGTTACATTGTGTTGTTCTGTGTTTTGTGTTGATCTATATCGGTAATAGTTTCCTAGTCCTTTTACAGTATATAAAGGTTTTTTTTTAATCACTTTAGTATTAGGTTTTACTATATTTGTTTAAGCATTAGTGCTGCAAACACATATTTCTTTTTGCAGGCTTATAACACGTTGGCCAAAGGGTTTAACTAAATGACCCTTACTCATGAGCAGATTAGCACTGAAGTATTGTTCTATATGTTGTGTCACTTTGGATGTTGCGCTGGGCATTACTATTTTTGAGACAAATATAGTTGTGTGTTATCAGCAAAGAAATTATAGATTAATCCAAAATAGTTAACAATGTCATCAAACTACTGTAGAGTGTATAGAATGAAGGGATGGGGAACTAAAACAGAGCCTTTACGTACACCAACAGAGAGCCATAGGGGAAGAGGAGGAGGTGGCAAAAGAGACACCGAAGGAGTTGTGAAAGAATTAGGAGGGGGACGGAATGGCAGAAGAGGACTTTCTATCTAAAATTAGGTTCTGGTACAATTAGTTAAGGACTTTCAATAGCTCAATTATTCAAGGGTTTCAGAACCAGATGGAACTTTTCTGGAACTTTTCTAAAACTAAATCAACGCGTGTTTACTAAAAACCATTCTAAGCCCTAAAACTGCATAATTAATATACTGTATATTATCAAATGTTTTAGTGTTCCAACTCTAGCTTCCATTGAGTGGCTGTATTAATATACACAGGTGTCAAGCAAGTTGTTTGATTGTTTTTGCCCCATGCTGCATTAATTGAGAAGAAACTATTGAAATAAAGAGAACTGATTATTGTGATGAATATGAAATAAAATGTCCTAAAACACTGCTAATAGTGATGTAGCAGTGCACTTCAGTTAACAGAGTTCTACTTCACTTAAACTGCATATTTTAAATGCCTTTTTGAGTAATTCAGCTGTTTAGCATTTAAATTAAATACTAAAATAATTTAATTATTTAACATAGATCCTTCTTGGCCAGCATGGGCAGGCAAATATTGTTTGTTATGAGAAGACTGCTAAACTCCACATCCACGGTGGGATCCTTTGAACCTGATATTAAGTAGAATAGAAAATAAATCATTTAGGGTGAGCACTGATGGCAAACCAGGGTGAAATAATTAACCAACTCATGCTCATGGGATAGGAACAAATCAAAAGATGATGCAATATCATGGTAAATATTTTTTTAACTTGCTACTCAACACTCTAAGTTAGTATACTTCCTAAATGCAGTATTTGCATGTAGATTTGTTTTATTATACAACATAACAATAATAGTGTGTTTTTCAGATTCACTGATAAAGAAAGAGCAGTCGCCCTGCCAGACACCAACTATTTCTTTTTTACTAGGACAGAGAGCATGCGGTCCCCAGAACTGAATCATAGACCCCCCTGGTTCCTGAGATGCTTACTAGTAAAGGTAGTGCAGGCACTTCCTGGTCTTGTAAAACTCTGTCCAATAAAGCTGCAATTAATTACTTTATGGCTTCCTATTGGCTCACATGACGCAGGTGTAATGGAGTACTCTGTGCAAACTGGACGGGACCGCAGGGCCGAGGTGGGGATGTAGATACATCAACCTTAAGCCGCGAGGCCACATCCGGAATGCAGGTCTCGTCGTCATGGGTAGCCGGGTCAGGATTGGAGAGGTGCGGATCGTAGGGGTCAGTATCCGTGGTCAGGGAGTGGAGAGGTACGGATCGTAGGGGTCACTAGCCGAGGTAGAGTATGAAGAATCAGTGCAAAGCAGAATAAGGCACAGCAAGGAGAGGCAAGGCTAGGTGCTTGAAAACAGCACAGGTTACATGGAATTATAATAAATCAAAGAACTTGTGAACACGCACAAGGTGCGGGGCAGGGAAGAGCCTGGAGCCAATCAGGCGACTGGAGCTTGGTGGGGACGAAGTCTGCGCCTTATCCTTACAGTACCCTCCCTTCAGGAGTGACCTACAGGCACTTGAAGGAAGTTTTCGCTGGGAATTTTCAGTAAAATGCCTGGATGAGGCGAGAAGCATGGAGTTGACAAATCCAGGTGCGCTCCTCAGGGCCAAAACCCTTCAAGTGCACAAGGTACTGCAGTCCTTCCCTGGACAACCTAGAATCAATGATAGACTGCACTTCAAATTCTTCTTGATCATCCGCTAGGCTGAGGTGGGACTGCAGGAGCGGAGCCAAATGAATCCTGTATGAAGGGTTTAAGCAGGAATAAGTGGAACACTGACGAGATTCTCATGGTTGTTTGCAAATGCAACCGCTAAATGACTGGGTTGATCCTCTCGAGGACCGGAAAAGGACCGATGAATCTTGGTGACAGACAGATGATCCCAGGAGAGGAGAGTAGAACGGAGCACAGCCGTGCAATAAAGGGTAATCCGGGGCTACAGCATGGTGCTAATGACAAAATCTTTAATGGGCACAAGACAACATGGTGCAGACAAAAACCTACTCAAAAATAGGTTCCATATACAAGTATATACTTGGCCTGAGATACAACACAAATGTATCTAGTTTATTGCATGTAATAGGATTACATGACACAGTACCAGTACATCATAGGTTAATGATTCCCTTTATTCACCATGCTTCCAGTGGAGATACAATCAATGAGGTATCTCCACTTTTGGACTAACCAATCGTGGTACTGTAGATACACCTCCCCCCACCGTGGGTATATAAACTCCATTCATTACCTGTACCTTACATACTCCTCCCCATGAAGAAGCACGAGTTAACGCGTGAAACGTGTGTTGGGAGTGACATCACGATGGTGACGCCGACATGGTGAACCGGGTCTGAAACGGTTGTTTGGCGCTTTTTTACTATCAGCACATTAAAGGCACTCTGGGATCCTGTTCATTATGGGCACAACCTTGTTGCTCTTTACACCGTAGCAACATATGTACAGTATATACGTGTATTCATTATTGCAGCACAGCCTTACCAAACAGATACAGGCTTCTGTGTACACACGTGCACTTGGATAAAGTTGCAATAAAGACTCATACCTGTGGTTTATTCTCTTGTTACCAGTGGTATTGGAGTTTATGTTTTGGAGCCACCTGAGATTATATACGATTGCTTGCATTATGACAGCTATTGCCTAATTGTATGGGGGCACCTCTTTACCAGTGTTTATATATTGTGTATATAAATGGTGTTTGGGTAATAATTCCCTGTGTTGAATACTCACGAGCATGGCACTTTATTAACCATCTGGCATTATACCACACCCAAATAAACAAGGGTGATTTCCTGTGCACATAAATTATTATGTGTACGGCAGTTGATTTTTTCACAAACTATTGTTTTTTTCTGGGGCATATATTCCCCAAGTGCATCACTCAGGAGTAAGGTATATTTCTGATACTAGATCCTACACCATAACCCAGTTTACAGGGGAGTTTTCACAAGCATACAACACACATAGTGTCCTCAATTATTGCGACTCATATGTATTTGTGTAGTACCTTTAGGATATAGATCAGTATACAGACATACCTGCCACACAATTATACACCACAACCAATAGATGGCAGTATTCCCTGTGGCAGGACGCCCTCGCGGCAGGGTCAGTAAGACGTTAAACACGATATGAAACTTCAAACTTTAGTGGTTTATTTGCCACCAAACAGAAACCAAAACATTGGGACTACTGCCCCTTTAAGGCAAAACACAAAAATAATGAAATAAAATCTTATCCCTGTCAGGGAAACTAACTGACCTTTGTGGTGTCCCTTACTAACGGGGCCGCCAGCTAAGCTGGTTGTCAGCCCAAAACATACCCTGGTATCTGGAACAAAGTAACAGTCTCTGCACAGAACACATAAAGGGTTTTTCTCTTATCTGTCAGTCCTTGTCTTTATCCTGGGTGTGGTTCCCAGCTGGACCCCACAGGCCTGCTTCTTTCAGTCCTAGGGTCTGATACAGCCAGACTCTCCCCGGCTGGGAGAACTTTCACTTCCCCTCTCTCTGTGGAGTAAAGCAGTCTCTTTGTACAGCAGCTTCCTGTGTCTTTTAAAGCACTTCATTTTTTCTCTGTGGAGCCCAGCCCCTGATTAATCAGTTTTCAGCTGCTTCTCTTTCTCTGTGAGGAGATTAACACTCTGTGGACTGGCTGCAGCATCTCTGAATTCACTGTTCCAGCCTGCTGAGTCAGTGACTCTGTCACATATCCCTCCCCCCAGCGAAACATTGTCCTGTGGAGCGGCCCGTGCACCATTCCGTGCACCCGCATCTTTGTGGGAAACTTCCCACGTCACCCCCCCACTTTGTTTTTTTTTTTCACTTCCAATTCAGGCATTTTTCCTTTGGGCAATTACCAGGCCTTCTGGGCCTGAAGACTGATATCTAAATATCAGCCTGAAGACTGATATTTAGATACCTCTTCGTTCCATTGCTCAGCCTTGAGTATTTCCACGTGTCGCTTGATCTCCTTGTCCCTGTCACTCGCATTACAATTTATGTTTGGCTCAGCATCACTTAGCTCCAGTACTTTAATTTTGGTGGAGTTCTCATCAACTCCAAGTGCACCTCTTGGCACCTCTTTTTCACAGTCGCCAGACTTGTCTTCATCACTTGCGGAGTTATCATTAACTCTAAAGGCGCTCCATGGCACTTCTCTTTTACAGTCGACAGACTAAGATTTGAGCCTTTCTTTATTGACTCATTAACTTGCGAGAGTACCGTTGAACAATCCGTGAGGTCTTTCTTAGTTTACAATCACGGACACCCTTCCGTCCCATTTGCGACTGCTTCTTCACAGCTGTTGCCCTCACGGCAAGGAATCTTTGGGTCCCATGGGCACGCAGTCATGTTTACAGAGCCGCGTCACTCGTTCAGGCAGCTCAAACTTCGTAATCACTTTTTGCAGTTGAGTGGTGTCACCAGCTCTCACTGTACCCTTGTCATCGCAGGCATTAGTTTCTGTTGGATATGGATGCTTGGACGGAGCCCATACCTTTTCCTGTAGAAGAGACACCTGTGCATTACTGTTCCACATAGCTTCCTTTTGTCTTAATTCTACCGCCATCTTTACCATGTACTGCTTCTGTGACCCAAGTGTCTGTCTTAAGTTTGTAACCTTTTTCTCCAGCTTCATCTGAGAAATCTCCTGCTGGGCAGCAGTACAGTCCAACGTAGCGTCCCGCTCAGTCTTCAGAGCCTTGAGCTTCAGGTCATGCTTTTGTTTCTCTGCCATCTTGCGGCCAGCATGCTCAGACTCCAGGTCCTTCCTCAGGCCTTTAAACTGTTCTTCTACATTTCTTTTCCCACATAGTGCATCTGCTAGTTCAGCTTCTGTGGCGTTGAGTGGCGATTCCACATGTGTCAGCTGATTCAAAGACCGGCTTAACTCTGTTTCCTTTTCTCTATTTCCAACCTGCAGCTACCAGTGCTCCTCCCGGACTTTGTCCAGCTCCAGTTGCAGTCGGGCCCTCTCATTGGCCATGGTGTCCTGCAGCTCGTGGGTATCGGCCATCTTGGTTTCATATCGCAATGTCAGGCATGCCACCTGACGGACGGACACCTCTCTCTCGGAGAGTTGCATCTTGCACTCAGCAATCTGCATTTGTAGTTCTTCAATTTGATCCTTGATGTTCCCCCTCAGTGCCTTCACCTCTTCCCGGTGCTTGCTCTGGGTTTGCATCAGGGCCTCCTTCATATCTTGGAGCTCTGCAGTTTTGGTAGCTAGGATCGCCGCTACTTCCATTTTCCAGGCCTCTTTTCACTTGACATACTGACTCATGGGGATGGAATCGTCTCTTTGCTTCTCCAGCTCTTGCTCCAGTTTCTGGAACTTTTCCCGCTCCCTCTCATACAGAGTCACTTAGCATCTAAGATCCGCCTCCAGTGATGTTCTGGTGACGCTCAGCTCTTCATACTGCTCTGTGGGGACATATTGGTTACTTAGCTGTTCCTGTAGCACTTGTACTTGGTTAGCCACCTGGGCACTTGCTTCCTGTAGACCCCACTGCTTCTCCTCAGCATGTTGCAGTGCTTCCCACACTTGTAACTTTCCCCGGATCAATTGGTTCTTCACTTTTTCTACTTGTGAAGCCTCTTATCTCCTTCCCTGACCTGGTTAGTCAAGTCTGAATTTTCCTGTCTCAGATTTGTATTTGAACTTGTTATAGTCTCAAAACGAATCAGGATCTCTTCCTCAGCATCCTTCAGTTCACAGACCTCTTTGCAGAGAGTGTCGACCTCATGGCGTGAGAGTTTCAGATCTGTGTTGAGGAGGTGTATCTCTTTCTGGGAGACTTTGAGCTCCTTATCCAATTACGCCCGCAGAACTTCATAATCATGGCGGGTAGTTTGGATTGTAGAAATTAAAGCCTCTTTATCCTGGCTCAAGGATTCAGCTTCCCTTCTCTCCTCCTTTGTCTTTGCCTCTGTTCCCGTAACGATTCCACCCATCACTACGGTCTGCCGCACATCTCGGCGCCTTTCTGACGTACGTTGTCCTGACATCACAGGCTCAAGTGGTTTGGTCACTTCCTGTGTGACTTGAGAAATACTTTTCTTTTTCTTCTCTCTCTTTGCTTTAGTAGCTTCAGAGACATTAGTGGTACTGGGCACACATTGCTCATCAGCTTCCACATCTTGCTTGTGCTCACAACGCCTCACTTGCTTTTGCAGCTGTGGGAGACAATATTCATCATGTTACTCCTGTTGCCACTGTTTAAATTTGAGAATTTGGGGACACACCTCTCCCGTGTGACCTGGTTCATGACAGGCCCAGCATACTGAATCCTTTAGAAAGTCACCTGGTTTCCTTCTAGCCGGCACGGCTCTGAATTCCTGGTCACTGACTCCAAGGTTATGGGGTCCTGTGCTCTGGACGCTGGTCACTTTTGCAGCTTTCATCTGCGGGTATGGCTCTCTTCCTCGGGCCACATATGAGTTGTCATCATCATCCTCATCATATGGCCTGAAGGGACACTGTTTTGTATGATTAAGTACATTGCAAGGGATATAGAGAGAGAAAGGGGGAGCACAGGTTGAAGAATTTGGGGTGTCTGGAGTATCTAATTAGATATTTGTGGGTGTGTTTGAAAGATATAATAAATCACTTACACGGCCTTGTGTAAATGCTCTCACAGCAAGGTTTACTTGTCTTGGTGTTCCCTCGGTCGGTTGCCTTCTTCTTTTCAGGACTTGGTTTTCTTTCTGGATATCTTCAGCGGTCCTCGGCTTACAATGAGGATGTCTCCCTCGGAATCAATAGATTAAAACAATGTTTTAGAGGGTGATACAGGCAGTATTGATAAAATCCAATGATATATATATATTTATATTTATAAGGCAGTAAATACTGCCAGTACTCACACGGGCTAGTGTGAGTACAATCCTAGGGGAAGGTATCTTTTTATCCAAAGTTGATCTTAGCACGTAGTGATCTATAGATGTATTAGGGGTCTGGTATGTAATGATAAATATAAAAAAATGATACTCACACGGCCTTGTGTGAGTGAATGCACATCAAGGTATCTTTATCTTGACAGTCCCCTTTTTCTTCTTTTCCGGTTCTTGCTCTTCTTCCTGATTTTCCTCGGTGGTCTTCAACTTCCAGTGTGGTAATCCCCCTCGGTGTGAACAAATAGGAAAACAATTGTTAGTGGGGAAACGTCAACATAAATCAGTGGCTACCCACTAGAAGAGCACGAGCAGATACGTCAAAACAGCAAAATGCTGCAGGCACTCACACGGGCAAGTGTGAGTGTAGTCCTAGGGGAAGGTATCTTTTTCTCTTTTGGTGTCTTTAAATCTGGAGCCCTGTAAGGGTAATGGTGGTCTAATATATGTAGGTATATCAGAATCAAATTCAAAATGATACTCACACGGCCTTGTGTGAGTAAATGCACATCAGGGTGTCTTTGACTTCTTTGTGATACTGATAGTATTGATCTCCAAGTGCCAGTGTAGGTAGAAAACCCCTCTCTGGTGTTGATGTAAAATTGAACACTATCGCGATTTTCGTGGGCTACAACAAAATTTATTAAAGAACACTCTAAAAACGGAACATATTTAAAAACAATAGAAAAAATGCATAGAAAGAAAAAGCCAGCCGTCTGAAAGAAATTTGCTCGTGGGTCTCGTGGAGCGCAGCTAACTTGCTCCGCGTCCGGATATAGTGCCGCCTCCTCTCAGATCCACTCCTTGACGGTGGCTGTGCTGGGTCACAATTGCCTAGTGGTCAGAGCAACGCGTTTCGACTTTTGGTCTTCCTCAGGCTCCGTAGTTTGGGGTTAAGGTTCGTGGCAGGTATTTATACTAATGTCAGCCAATCCCCATTCTACTTTAGGCAATGTCCTCTGTTGTTCAATTAGAACTGATGAGTGCTGTGTGATGCACTCCATTTTCTACTTCTGCACGTCATAGTAAATCAACAGAGGACATTGCCTAAAGTAGAATGGGGATTGGCTGACATTAGTATAAATACCTGCCACGAACCTTAACCCCAAACTACGGAGCCTGAGGAAGACCAAAAGTCGAAACGCGTAGCTCTGACCACTAGGCAATTGTGACCCAGCACAGCCACCGTCAAGGAGTGGATCTGAGAGGAGGCGGCACTATATCCGGACGCGGAGCAAGTTAGCTGCGCTCCACGTGACCCACGAGCAAATTTCTTTCAGACGGCTGGCTTTTTCTTTCTATGCATTTTTTCTATTGTTTTTAAATATGTTCCGTTTTTAGAGTGTTCTTTAATAAATTTTGTTGTAGCCCACGAAAATCGCGATAGTGTTCAATTTTACATCAACACCAGAGAGGGGTTTTCTACCTACACTGGCACTTGGAGATCAATACTATCAGTATCACAAAGAAGTCAAAGACACCCTGATGTGCATTTACTCACACAAGGCCGTGTGAGTATCATTTTGAATTTGATTCTTATATACCTACATATATTAGACCACCATTACCCTTACAGGGCACCAGATTTAAAGACACCAAAAGAGAAAAAGATACCTTCCCCTAGGACTACACTCACACTTGCCCGTGTGAGTGCCTGCAGCATTTTGCTGTTTTGACGTATCTGCTCGTGCTCTTCTAGTGGGTAGCCACTGATTTATGTTGACGTTTCCCCACTAACAATTGTTTTCCTATTTGTTCACACCGAGGGGGATTACCACACTGGAAGTTGAAGACCACCGAGGAAAATCAGGAAGAAGAGCAAGAACCGGAAAAGAAGAAAAAGGGGACTGTCAAGATAAAGATACCTTGATGTGCATTCACTCACACAAGGCCGTGTGAGTATCATTTTTTTATATTTATCATTACATACCAGACCCCTAATACATCTATAGATCACTACGTGCTAAGATCAACTTTGGATAAAAAGATACCTTTCCCTAGGATTGTACTCACACTAGCCCGTGTGAGTACTGGCAGTATTTACTGCCTTATAAATATAAATATATATATATCATTGGATTTTATCAATACTGCCTGTATCACCCTCTAAAACATTGTTTTAATCTATTGATTCCGAGGGAGACATCCTCATTGTAAGCCGAGGACCGCTGAAGATATCCAGAAAGAAAACCAAGTCCTGAAAAGAAGAAGGCAACCGACCGAGGGAACACCAAGACAAGTAAACCTTGCTGTGAGAGCATTTACACAAGGCCGTGTAAGTGATTTATTATATCTTTCAAACACACCCACAAATATCTAATTAGATACTCCAGACACCCCAAATTCTTCAACCTGTGCTCCCCCTTTCTCTCTCTATATCCCTGTACTAATAAGGATCCTGGATAAGGACCCTATTGGGGTCTGAGCCATAGGACAAGAAGACGAACAAGAGGGGACCTTTGTTTATAAGGTTGTAAATTCCATTGTTACATTGACCCTGTTCTTAAGAACTTAATCAGGGAGCGCCCGGGCTTTTCTTTGTTTCTAAGTACATTGCAAAATGGACATTTGGCGGCGGCCATTTTAAAACCCCATTTTTTCGTCTTTTTTTTTTTACCCGACGGGACAGACTTTATACAACACACGTGAATTGTACTTGCTTTTATAATGTTTGAACCTTCTTGGTTCTTCTTTGGCAACATCTTTGCAAAAATCCATTTTCAATTTCTTTTATACCCGACAGGACAAACTTTACACACAGCACTTGCTAGCTGCAAATTCACTCGCTTCAGCAAAAGGCGTTAGCTTAACACAGCAATCCTTTCATACCCGACGGGGCAAACTTTACACACAGCACTTGCTAGCTGTCAATTCACTTGCTTCAGCAAAATAACATTTTTTTTCTGCTTGAGTTCAGTGTCTTAACATCTCTTCATCTACTGACCCCCAGAGGTGCAGCATCCCACTGCTGACAACACCTGTGGCAGGACGGCCTCGCTGCAGGGTCAGTAAGACGTTAAACACGATATGAAACTTTAAACTTTAGTGTTTATTTGCCACCAAACAGCAACCAAAACATTGGGGCTACTGCCCCTTTAAGGCAAAATACAAAAATAATGAAATAAGATCCTATCCCTGTCAGGGAAACTAACTGACCTTAGTGGTGGCCCTTACTAACGGGGCCGCCAGCTAAGCTGGTTGTCAGCCCAAAACATGCCTTGGTATCTGGAACAAAGTAACAGTCTCTGCACAGAACAAATAAAGGGGTTTTTCTCTAATCTGTCAGTTCTTGTCTTTATCCTGGGTGTGGTTCCAAGCTGGACCCCACAGGCCTGCTTCTTTCAGTCCTAGGGTCCGATACAGCCAGACTCTCCTCGGGTGGTAGAATTTTCACTTCCTCTCTCTCTGTGGAGTAAAGCAGTCTCTCTGTACAGCAGCTTCCTGTCTTTTAAAGCACTTCATTGTTTCTCTGTGGAGCCCAGCCCCTGATTAATAAGTTTTCAGCTGCATTTCTTTCTCTGTGAGGAGATTAACGCTCTGTGGACTGGCTGCAGCATCTCTAAATTCACTGTTCCAGCCTACTGAGTCAGTGACTCTGTCACATCCCTTACATGAACCAACTGCATTTTATTAAATTTATCATGGCATATTTGTTGAATAAATACTTCATTGTTTTTGATTTTAAAAGTACAGTAAGAGTTTGAGCTATAGTTCAGATCTGTAACCCATCTGATAGAGTGCAACTATATGGGAATCTTCCTGTGTCTTAAGGATTTGACTGATCTGCTGAGTGACATACTTGACAATAGAGATCTGTTGACTATATTTCTGGAGAGGGAAGACTTAGAATGTCTTTTTAAATCTAGTTCTATCATACATATGAAGGGTAATGCCATTGAAGTCTTCCAAAGATTAGTCGAAAGGAACATGTCACTCCTATCAAAAGGCATTAATACCACAATGGAGAATAAACATTATCAAAAAAATTAGTACTTGTGAACAAGATGCAATTCTATCACTCAAAAATAATAAATCTATTGTGCTAAAAAATCCTGACAAAGGTGCAGCGGTGGTTGTCCTGGGCAGAGCCTATTATAAACAAGAAACCCTTATACAATTGAGTGATCACTTATCCTACACTTTGTTAAAATCGAATCCTACCAACTTATTTCTCAGTGAATTATTTGATCTACAAGAAATGGGCAAGGATCTAAAAATTCTCTCTGAAAATGAGTATGACTACTTATATTGTGTGAATCTCATTATTCCAAAATGCCATAATCTGACTAAAGATACATAAGTCTTTGTAACATCCACCGGGCAGACAGATTGTTTCTAGTATTGGGTCACTGGGGGAACATGGTTAATTGATGTTTCCTCACTTTACACGGTTATAGCATATCAACATGATCTCACAGCCACTCGTTATTTTTTGGAAACAGTTTAGTTGTTATCACCTGCACATACTATATTTATATTAGATAGTATTCATTTTATACTTACCAACAATATTTTTTTTTATTTGAGGCTTTCTATCTCCAAACACGTGGGACTGCTATGGACACATGTTTTTCCCCCTCCTATGCCAACTTCTTTAGGGGTTGATCGTAGAAGACTCACGTGTTTGGAGATACCAATCGATTTTGTCACTATATAGCCTTTTACCGATGATACAAAGATGATCAACTCATCATATGGAAAGGGACTCTAGAGGACCTACATCACTTCTTTTAGCACTTGAATTCTAATTCTTATGATCCAGTTTCATTAGCCAATATAATTTTAATTACGTTCACTTTTTGGATCTGCATTTTTATGCAAGTATTTATATGAAAGTAAACACTAATATCTACAGGAAACCCAATTCTAGAAACACTTTGTTTCATGCTAAAAGCTTCCACGCACGATCCCTATTTTGGGGCATCTCATGAGGACAATTTTTACGCAAACGGCACAATTGTTCTGAAACTGATGATTTAGAACTATATCAGGTGAATTGTTCCAAAGATGGCGGTGAGGCCGTGGCCCGGTAATTGTACAGAAGCTAAAGCATTTAAAGAATGAGTTTAATGTAAGTACAGTATGTTTCTTTCCATTTTAACAGATAAAGTATGTTTTCCATACTGATCTGCGCTATGGTACCATATATTCTTTTCTATTGAGGTATGTCTACATGAGACACACTCATACGAGACAACCGTACCACCAAAAAAAAAGCCATTGTTTGGATATGTGAGTTTTTTATTGCCAGATTGTGAGTAGATAATCTATAAGAGCCATGCAATGCCTTATTAATCAATAAGGCTAACAAGGGGCTAAAGCCAACCTCCACCATCTTGGGGGAACAACTAGCCCCAACACCCATCTGCCTATCCCCACCTCCCGAACAAACATTACCCTTTCCCCTGTTGAGTAATGGCCAAGGGCCCTATTAGACAAAACACTCTAAACTGTAAGTTACAATGTTTCTAAACAATGTCCGGATACAATTAAAAAATTGGGCTGACGTCACACATAGGGGCTCACAGGCAATCTTCAATACACGTCACTCGCCCGCTTCTCCTCCTCACTGCAGGTAACCCCCCCTGGAGCTTCTCCTCATCCCACGCCTAGCCACACTCAGTGATGACCGGGAGCAACGGGGACGGGGGGGGGGGTTAGGGAACGAGCGGCCGGGGGAACATGCGGGGGGAGGGGCAACACGTCACATCCACCGGGTTAGCCACCGCAGCTGTGCAGGGGGCCGAGGGGGGGGGGGCGCCGGAGCTATGCAGGGGGGGGCGGCTGCAGGAGCTGTGCAGGGGGGGGCAGAGCTGTGCAGGGGGGAGAGAGGGGGGAGCGGAGAAAGAGACAGGGTGAGCAGAGAGAGAGGGGCGAGCGGAGAAAGGCCAGGGGTGCGGAGGGATAGGAGGGAGCAGGAAATTTTAATCCCGGGCAACGCCGAGTATATCAGCTAGTATATATATATATATATATATATATATATATAAACACAGAAGAAAGAGAAACCTCTAAAGTAGCACTCAGACAATAATTTGCAAAAATATAAAGGGTACTTTAGTTAAATCCAAAAGATAACAGAAATACAAACAACTGACTGATGAGACTGCCTGTCTAAAAAATAAATTGGTGGACACAAAAAAAATGATCAAAAACACAGTGTAATAAACCCAGAAAAAATAAAACTAAAAAATCGATGCCCTAAGAGAAACCTTGCTCACTGAGGGAAAGAGTAGTTTCCCGCAGTGCAGCAGTACAGACCGGCCGGTCACAAAAGATGTTAATGACTAATAGACATCATAAATCAAAAAAATGCAAAACTGAGAGAATATACACAGAAAAAAATATACATGTGCAATACTGATAGCAGTGAGAGTGTCAGATACACAGGGGTAAGCCTAATACAATTGTATAATGCTATAACAGGGAATATATGAAAAATAGTTCATTTAGTGACCCAAATACACAAATATAAACAGATGGGAAAAACAAAGGGAGAGATGAATAAACAGAAATACTCAGCTCCTTGAGAATGAAACACTGCAATCATCAATCAGCACAGCACAGTCCACAAATAAAGTCCAAGATATTGGACAGTGTTGATAGTCCCAAATAAGACTGAAGGCAGGCAGGGTCAGCAACAGCAAAAATTAAAATTAGCCCACTAACGCGTTTCGCCCACAAAGGCTTCCTCACGAGTGGTACTAAGGCTATGTGACAGGAGCATTTAAATAGCTAGCAGATAATCAAGAGATTCGCGCCAAAAAAACATATTTAACAAGTGTTTTCAATTCCCTCTGTGATTTGTGCTGAACATGGAGTCTCTGTAAGGTCCACAGCCGTGTGTAATCTCGCGAGATTTGAATATTAGACACTGCACATGTGCATTGGCAGATTAACGATCGCGTCCGCCATCTTGGTTGTGGTTTTTCCCTATTTTGCCCTTAGTGACGTCACACTCTCATTGGGATCGTATGAGAAATTTCCCACACCTCTCGCACATGTGCAGTAAACCATATATAGTCCCGCGAGATTTGAGTATTAAACATCACACATGCGCATTGGCAGGTTAGCTATCGCGTCCGCCATTTTGGTTGTGGTTTTTTTCCCGATTTTGCCCTTAGTGACGTCACACTCTTATTATAATCGCATGAGAAGTTTCCCATACTTCTCGCACATGCGCAGTAGAAATTGCGGGTTGCGGTCGCCATCTTTGAATAGGCAGATTGCCCTCAAATCACTTCTGATCATAATCGATCAGTTTTAACAAAGAAAGTTCCTTGCGCATGGGCAAATAATAGTAGAGATGCCTAAAGACATATAATAATTCACAGCAGTCCATGGATTCTATTTGTAGAAATAAAAATAGTATCCTTAATCACATTTTTGGTCCATTAAGTCCCATCATGGAAATCACCCAATGGGATGGTTTTAGGTGCATATACATGGCAAATTTCATCCTGGAAAATATCTCCTGTAGCCGAAACATATTTGTTGTAGTTAAATTCCTATACATGGAGGGAGAGTAATGCCATATTGAAACACTGGTTTTGGCATTCAAAACAGGAACAGGATATAACCAGCAAGAATATAAGATATAGCTTGATCTATGGTAATAGAGGAAAAAAGACAAGGATTAAAGCAAATCTTCCAAAGCATCTCAAAACCCAAATTGACAGAATCAGTAACACTGTATTTTAGGAAACAATAAAGCAGCAGATGGGTAAACAGAAAAAATTGAATAAAAAAAATATTTTTTAAAACTACATAATTAACTAAATTATTGTATTAGGCTTACCCCTGTGTATCTGACACTCTCACTGCTATCAGTACAGCACATGTATATATTTTTTTCTGTGTATATTCTCTCAGTTTTGCATTTTTTTGATTTATGATGTCTATTAGTCATTAACATCTTTTGTGACCGGCCGGTCTGTACTGCTGCACTGCGGGAAACTACTCTTTCCCTCAGTGAGCAAGGTTTCTCTTAGGGCATCGATTTTTTAGTTTTATTTTTTCTGGGTTTATTACACTGTGTTTTTGATCATTTTTTTTGTGTCCACCAATTAATTTTTAGACAGGCAGTCTCATCAGTCAGTTGTTTGTATTTCTGTTATCTTTTGGATTTAATTAAAGTACCCTTTATATTTTTGCAAATTATTGTCTGAGTGCTACTTTAGAGGTTTCTTTTTCTTCTGTGTTTATATATCTATACTTTTCCTCTAGCACCGCCTACAACTTATACTTTATTTCTGTTACAACTATATCAGTTATATTTTTCTGATTTAGGTAGGTTTATTTGACATTGCATTTCTTTTTTTTTGGAAGTGATGCGGTATTCACCTGTGTGTTAATATATATATATATATATATATATATATATATATATATATATATATAAAACTTCTAATATTTTCATTTGGTCCTTTCTGGTACTCAGCTTTAGGCTACGGTGCATCTTTCTCCTTATGCAACTGAAATCTGAATTGATTAGGACTATGAGCCACTTTTTTTTCTTGGAGCAACGTGCATTCTGAAAAAATTAAACTTTGCTTTTGTATCCAATAGGACAGCCAATGGGAAAATCTTTGTGAGAACGTTGAACAGACTTGTGCTGGACATAATCCAATTGGACACCATGCCAACACTATCCAGATGAAAAAAGGATGCAGGAAAATCTGTTGTTTTAATGTCTGTAACATTAAACACCGAAAGCAACGCAGATCACGTTGATGGTAAGAGATGTTTAATCATTTTCTTGTATTTTCTCTATTTCACGGTGTGGTAGAAGATTTGGCACTTTTGGAAAAACTTGTTTTATACTATCAACTAGTCTCATTAATTTTCCAGGCTATGTGATGTACATATAAGATCTATGTTTTTCCTATACACTGTATTGTGTATGGTAATATGATTTATATTAAATTTGCTTTCAAGTGTTGGCCAGTATGGTGACAAGATAAAATCACATGATCTGTACAGCAGTTAATGGATTTTAAAGCATTTAGCAGAACAGGACTATGAGGAAAAAAATTATTTTTTTTCAATAAAAACACAAATGTTGCAGTGTTTTTTTGCACAAATAGTTGTATATTTCCTATCTGTCCCTTTATCTATTAAATCTATGTGTCTGCTTATCTTTATCTTTATGTTTATCTGTACATATGCATCTTGTTATATACTGTATAATGTATATTTCTATCTACAGTATATGTGTGTCTCTAAACATTTTAGTATTTCTATCTATCCAACATATGTACAACTGTATCTTTCTATATGTTAGGAATCGCTCAATATACAGTATGTGTCTCTCTTTATACAGTATATTTATATGTCTATCTATTGACATACCTTTTTATGCCATTACAGTACATAGATATTCTTCTATCTACCTAAATTCTCTTTTGTTCTCTCGGTTCTATCTCTTTTCGTACTCTCTCTTTCACTCAATCTTACAATCTTTCTCTTCTTTTCACACTTTTATTTTTTTTCTCCACAATCAATTCTTTTTTTCACACCAGCTGTTTCAATTATCCTCCCTTGCTTGACTCTCACACTCATTCCGTCCTATTCTCCCTTACTTTCTCTCCTTATGTTCACCCTCTTACTAGTTTCTCTCTTTCTACAGTATACCGCTCTCACTTTTTCTCTTTATTTCTTTTCTTTAATGTTACAGTATGTTTCCACTCCTCCAGATCTATGTTTTTGCATCCTCTTAGTCCAAACTATCCCTTCCCCTAACATTTAGCTCAAATTATCCTCTAACCATCATACCGTACCTCCGTTCTGTTCTAATAGTGTTCTTCATGCCCCTTTAAATCTCCTCTTTCTACCTCCTCTGAATGCCCTGATGCACTCACCCCTTGCCCACTCCTGTGTGACGTGCTAACAGGGGCATCTAGAGCTCCTGCCCGATGGCGTGGTCTTGCAGTCTCATGTCGTCATGTGCCTTAACTAATTAATTGAAAGGAAGTCATATAGACTTCTGAGACACCTTTCCCCCCAGAACCCAGGAAACCCCTGATTATTGTATTAACTTTAAACATTAGAAACTTAAATAACAACAAATACAAATTGCATTGTCTTGATATATTTCCCCATCCTTTGAAATGACTTCTCATACTTCTTTCATTCCTTACTCTCATCTCTTGACCTACCACTTAATTCATTAAATGACTTCATTCTTCTTTTGTGGCTTTTTGCAGTTCTTTCATATCTCATCCAATAAATGAAGGAATGGTACATAGTGTGCTGTGGATTTGGATGTGACTAATACATGATTTCATATGGAAAACATCTCAATAATAGAATTTATAAATGGAAAAACGACATTATTGGATCAGTAGTTTTGCTGCCAAATTGGTTGTAGGGATAATTTAAATCTTCGACAAAGGGAAGAAGTCTGTATTCATAGTTTTAATTTTTTATTGTCCATTAGTGCCCTTTTCCATGGTAATTGCCAGCCCTTCAAAAACACAATTTCATTGAATTTAAAAACGAGGCAGATATATTTACATGTTAAAAATGTACCACTGTCATATAAATATAGCTAGTTTTACATTTGTAAAGCTCAGTCAAATAATGTCTGAATCTCTATATTTTACAGTTCCTTAAACACCCCTACAGTATTATTATTATTTTACTGTGACTGTAGTAGAATATAAATATACAATTCCATCACTCCTCCCAAAATGGATTGCAATTTTCTAGTGACATTTGTACATTTTGAACCGAAGTCTAATAACAAAAGAGCCATTTAGTTGCATGTTTTGATCAAATCATGATTCAAGC
This sequence comes from Ascaphus truei, assembly GCF_040206685.1. Taxonomy (NCBI): domain Eukaryota; kingdom Metazoa; phylum Chordata; class Amphibia; order Anura; family Ascaphidae; genus Ascaphus; species Ascaphus truei. Next base: position 153,887,641 of record NC_134484.1, read on the forward strand.
CCGCTAACGGGGCAAGACAAACTCCAAATGAAACAGATACCTATACGATATGAATACAATTTCTTGTTGTCCTGTGGACTAAACTTGGTGAAATATGTGAACTTGCCCAAAGGGTTAAATGAATTAGTGCTTTTTGTGATTTAGTGCAACTAAAAACTGGCACAAACCAGTAACAAAGTTCCCTTAACATAATTGGCCTCGCATTTGTCGAAAACATATATACAATTAGAGCATTCCTCCCAAATTGGCTTGCAATCTTTATACACAGGTCACTAGAAAATTGCAAGCCAATTTGGGATGAGCGCTGGAATTGTATATTTGTTTTGTATAAACGTCAGGCCAATCTTTTTACCAGCTGCATACTTCATAAAGGAAGGAGCGCAGGTTCTATGTATTTGTTTTCTATAAATGTTAGGCCAATGTTATTCCTAGCTGCATACTCCATAAAGGGATTGAATAAGTACATGTTACTTATACATTCCGTTATGGAGGTAGGTTTTAACTTTCCTGGTTCTGTTTTACTAAATAGTTCTTTGGAGGTATCTGGACTCTCCTTTCAGTTTCAAAGCTCCTTACCAATTGCAACCTGCAAATAACCAAAACAAGCCTCAAATTAAAAACACATTCAATTTTAATCCACAAAATGCTAAAAATTGATTGGCATGGTGGCACACCTATGCCCTGTGGACATGAGCTGCCACTATGCCAGGCAATATGTGAAATGCTTGCGCTCACCACGAACAAGGCAGGACCCCGGTACTGAGGTAGGAAAGTATAGAACTGCACACCCACAGTGCACCTGGGAAGTATAGAACTGCACACCCACGGGGGCACCTGGGAAGTGGATTGTCAACGTCGCTGGGTCTGGGTTGGAGAGAGTGGGTTAGTCCAGATACTTGCCGAGGTCTTGAGGTGGAGCCAGCAGCGTAGTAGATGTCCGCTGTGCCGTGGTCAGGGGTTGGAGCCGGTGTGGTAATAGAGTGTCCAATAGCCGTGGTCAGGGATGGAGAAGTGTGGGTAATCAGAGGCAAGCCGGGGTCGTTATCCAGAGAGGGTCCAATAGTCAAGCCGGGTCGGTACACGTGTGATCAATTTTAAACAAGAAAGGTAAGGCACAAGGCACAGCAAAGCAGGAATGCAGGAACACAAGGCTACAATGGTTTATGCTCAGCAATGAATGACTGAGCATGCAGGGATTAAGTAGCAAGGCTGGAGCAATGTGACGATTCAGGGGATTCCTTCCCCTTCTTTCTCACCCTTTGTCCCATCTCCTTCCAATCCCTCTACCCTTTGCCACTCCTGTCCCGCTCCGTCTACCTCTCTCTCTATCCCACTGCCTCAGCGCATGCCCCGCAAGTCTAGCGCGCGCGCTGGCCCCGATCCCCTGCAGTGATGCTCCCCGCTCCCAGACACCCGCTATGCCCGCGGCCAGTGCCTCACCTTCCCTGACGGCTCCGTCCGCTCCTCTGCCTCCCTCCATCGGGGTACCCACGGCGCGGTGCTCCACGCGCCTGGTGACCCGGCCTGTGCGCGCGCTCCCTCAGCTTGCAGAGGGCGCGTGCACACGCTCCTCCTCTGGGCTCTGTCGCCCTTCTGGTTCCTCCTCCCGGTCCCTGCGGGCCATCTCCCTGTCACAGCCTGTGCGCGCGCACCCTCAGCTTACAGAGGGTGCACGCACACGCTCCTCTTCTTGGGCCTGCCACGTTCCTGACTCCTCCTCCCAGTCCCTACAGGCCATTCCCCTGACTGCCCCTTCTGTCTCCTCCTCTTCTCTCCCTGTTGTCTCCCACTTCTCTCTCTGCTCCTCCCCTCTCTCCTATTGGTGTGTCTCCCTTTATAATCCCTGTCTGTCCTCTCTATCCTCGCTCTGCATAGTTCCTGTTTCCCTGTGTGTGCTGACCTATGCTGTGCTCCCTCTGTGTCCCTGCTGTACCCTGCTCTTGTGTTTACTTTGGATTTCCCTGGTTTTGACCCCTGCTTGTCCTGGACTACCTGCTCTCTGTACCCCTTTGAACCTTGCTACGAACTCTACCTTGCTGACCTCTGGAATCCTTGGACCTGGCTTTGTACCCTGGGAGCGCAAAAGCGAAGTAACTTAAGATTACTCTCTCTTCAGACACGAGTTTCAACTTGTATTTGATACTCCAGCATGGCGCGAGACAGCCGCCTTCTAACTTTTTCACATTTCACAGGCCCGAAGATCAGCTGCCAAATACGCCATCGAGTTCCGTACGCTGGCCGCTGAAGTCCAATGGAATGATGACGCCGTGTACTGGCACGGACTCTCAGTTACGTTGAAAGATGACCTAGCTACTCATGCCGGCCTTCTTCCCTGGAGGAGTTGATCACCCTGAGCGTATGCATGGATCAGCGTACTCAGGAGCGACGGCATGAAAGGCACTGTTCTCGCTCTCCTTCTTCTGTTGTTTGTCACAGGTCACCTACAACACCTCTCCTGGCACTGGAGTCTCCAGAACCAATGCAGGTCGGCAGTCAGCAACTTTTGGCCACGGAGAGAGCGCGGCGTCGCCTGAATAGACTTTGCTTCTACTGTGCTTCTCCAGAACATCGTCTCCAGAATTGTCCCCTGAAGCCGGGAAACGGGCACACCCAGTAAAGGTAGAGCGGTACTGTCTCTCCTTGCCCCTCTCCTCCCGAAGCTCTCCCAAAGAAGTTTCTGCTTCCTGCCACGTTGGAGGGTCCGAACCTTTTCCTGAAGGTTGAAGATTTCGTCGATTCGGGATCTGGTGGTAACTTCCTGGACCAGAAGTTCGCGTCGGAGAACCAAATCCCCATGGTCAAAAGGAAGACCCCCATTGGCCTTGAGGCCATCGACGGCCGACCACTCCAGCCGGCATTTATCATTTGGGAGCCTATTCTTCTTACATTGACCTTGGCTGATGGTCATAAGGAGGTAATCATCTTCGATATCTTTCAATCTCCTACAGTGCAAATTATTTTAGGATTGCCTTGGCTTCAACTCCACAATCCGCGCAGTGACTGGACCGTACTCTGCCTCTGCAGTGGCCTTCGTCCGCAGACGCCGTTCCCGTGGAGTCTCCTGTTGCGGTGCTTGCCGGCCTGGATTCCGTTTCTTCGAATCTATTGACCCTGCCTACTGTGTATCATGAGTACCTGGATGTGTTCAACAAGGTACAAGCGGAGATTCTTCCTCCCTATCGTCCGTACGATTGTCCTATCGATCTCATTCAGGGGACCATCCTGCCGAAGTCTAAGTCATATCCACTCTCCGTCCTGGATACCGAGGCCATGACGTCCTACATTCAGGAAAATTTGGAGAAGGGATTCATCCGCAACTCTACCTCCCCTGCCAGGCATGCTTCTTCTTTGTGAAGAAGAAGGATGGATCGCTTAGGCCGTGCATTGACTTCCGCGGACTCAATAAGATCACGGTGAAGAACCGGTATCCCCTTCCGCTTATCTCAGAACTGTTCGATCGTCTCCAGGGGGCCTCTATCTTCTCAAAGCTCGACCTAAGAGGTGCCTATAATCTCATTCGCATAAGGGAGGGGTATGAGTGGAAAACAGCATTTAACACACGTTCTGGACATTATGAATATCTTGTTATGCCCTTTGGTTTATGTAACGCTCCTGCCGTTTTTCAAGAGTTCATGAACGACATCTTCCGCGATGTATTGGGAACATTTGTCATAGTCTACCTAGACGACATTCTTATTTTTTTTTTAAATCTGGAGGAAGACATTCAACATAGTTACATAGTTACATAGTAGATGAGGTTGAAAAAAGACGTACGTACGTCAAGTTCAACCTATGCTAAATTTAGACAACAGATACTTTATTCTATATCTATACTTACTTATTGATCCAGAGGAAGGCAAACAAAAAACCCCATTAAGGGGAAAAATTAATTCCTTCCTGACTCCAAGAACTGGCAATCGGATTAATCCCTGGATCAACATCCTTCCCATGTATACTTATTTGGTATATCCCTGTATACCTTTCCTCTCTAAAAAGATGTCCAACCTTTTTTTGACAAATCTATTGTATCTGCCATCACAGTCTCCATGGGTAATGAATTCCACATTTTAACTGCCCTTACTGTAAAGAACCCTTTCCTTTGTTGCTGGTGAAATTTCCTTTCCTCTAACCTTAAGGGATGGCCCCGAGTCCTTTGTACTGCCCGTGGGATGAATAGTTCTTTTGAAAGCTCCTTGTATTGTCCCTGAATATATTTGTATATAGTTATCATATCCCCTCTTAGACGCCTCTTTTCTAATGTAAATAAATCTAATTTAGCTAGCCTCTCCTCATAAGTTAGAATGTCCATCCCCTTTATTAATTTGGTGGCTCTTCTCTGCACTCTCTCTAGTTCCATAATGTCTTTTCTTAGGGTTGGTGCCCAAAATTGTACTCCATATTCAAGGTGTGGTCTTACTAATGCTTTGTAAAGGGGCATAATTATGTTTACTTACCTTCCATCCATTGCCCGTTTGATGCAAAATAAGATCTTGTTTGCCTTTGCAGCTACTGCATGACATTGGGCACTATTGCTAGGCCTGCTGTCTACAAGCACTCCTAAATCCTTCTCCATCAAGGATTCCCCCAATATATCTCCATTTAATTTGTAAGTCGCCTTTTTATTCTTGCATCCCAAATGCATAACCTTACACTTATCTGTATTAAACCTCATTTGCCATTTACCTGCCCACGTTTCCAGTCTCTCCAAGTCCTTCTGAAGAGAAATTACATCCTGCTCTGATTCTATTACCTTACACAATTTAGTATCATCAGCAAAGATGGAGACTTTGCTCTCGATCCCAACCTCAAGGTCATTAATAAAAAGGTTAAAAAGCAGGGGTCCCAGTACCGATCCTTGAGGTACTCCACTCACGACTTTAGCCCAACCTGAAAAAGTTCCATTTATGACAACCCTCTGTTGTCTGTCCTTTAACCAGTTTTCAATCCAGGTGCATATATTATTACTGAGTCCAATTTTTTTATTTTGTACACCAACCTCTTGTGTAAAACCGTATCAAAAGCCTTTGCAAAATCTAAGTAGACCACATCAACTGCATTACCCTGGTCTAAATTCCTACTTACCTCCTCAAAGAAACAAATAAGGTTAGTTTGGCAAGATCTATCCTTCATAAATCCATGCTGACTATTACTAATAATTTTGTTTTCCATTAGGTATTCCTGAATATTATCCCGTATTAAACCTTCAAGTAGTTTCCCTACTATTGAAGTCAGGCTTACAGGTCTGTAATTCCCTGGGTGTGATCTAGCTCCCTTTTTAAATATAGGCACCACATCTGCTTTACGCCAATCTTGTGGTACTGAGCCTGTGGAAATGTAGTCCTTGAATATTAAATATAATGGTTTTGCTATTACTGAGCTTAACTCCTTGATAACTCTTGTTTGTATGCCATCAGGGCCAGGTGCCTTATTTACTTTAATTTTTTCAAGTCGCTTATGAACTTCTTCCTCAGTTAACCAATTGGTCATTAATATGGAGGTTGCGGCTTCCTCCTGTTGCGCTACTATTGAACTTGATTCTTCCCTTGTAAACACAGAGGCAAAGAATTTGTTTAATACCTCTGCTTTTTCCTTATCTCCAATAATATGCCTACCCATCTCACACTGAAAGGGTCCTATATTTTCTTTTCTCATTTTTTTGTTATTAAGGTACTTAAAGAACTTTTTAGGGTTGGCCTTACTTTCTATTGCAATCCTTTTTTCATTATCCATTTTTGCTAATTTAATTGCCCTTTTGCATTTTTTGTTACATTCCTTATAATTCTGATACGATGTCTCTGTCCCTTCTGACTTAAAGAATCTAAACGCCTTCCTCTTCTTGTCCATTTCCTCCCCTACCTGTTTATTTAGCCACATTGGTTTTGACTTTTTTCTTTTATACTTATTACACAAGGTATACACTGATAAGTGTGCTTTTCTAACAATGTTTTAAAGATTGCCCATTTATCTTCTACATTTTTCCCTGCAAAAACATCATCCCATTGTATTACTACTAGATTAGACCTCAGTTTATTAAAATCTGCCTTTCTAAAGTTTAAAGTCTTTGTTGAACCCAAGTAATCTGTTTTTTGATAATTTATTTCAAATGAGAACATGTTATGATCACTGTTACCCAAATATTCCAGGACTTGAATATTTGTTATTAATTCTACATTGTTTGATATGACCAAATCCAGAACTGCCCCTCTCCTGGTTGGTTCCTCAATAATTTGGGTCATATAATTATCTTTAAGCACCCCCAAAAACCTGTTTCCTTTTGTTGTAACGCTAATCTCATTGCACCAGTCTATGGGCCTCATGCAGAGAGCAGCGAATTTTAAAATTGGAGAGTTTAATAAAAAGTAGCTTTTTTGGAGAGTTTTATTCTCCATATGCTGAAATGTGCGAATTCTGCAATGTTTGTCATTAATGCGTGTGGCGAGTTAGAATTGGAGAGATGCGCGCTGTAGAAATGTGGTAAAAAAAAATCGCACATTTTTTTTTCCCTTTCCTATAGGCGGCGAGCTCCATGTAATTGCCAACTTTTCTTGGCGAGGCAAATACTAGCAAATCGCGCCATTTTCTTGGCGCGAACAGCCGCTAGACGCCGTTCGCGGCTCTCTGCATTAGGAGAATTTTAAAACTGGCGAGATGTAGGTTCTCGCCAGCCGTGCGGCGAGATTTTGAAAACGAAAAAAAAAAATGGCGCGTTTTCCGTAACTCGCCATTTTCGGCAGTTTTGTGCGCGAATTTCCCCAAAAAATGGCGAGATTTGAAATAGCGCTGCTCTCTGCATAGGCCCCTATGTCTGGATAATTAAAATCCCCCATTATGCAAACATGACCCAGTTTTGATGCCTTCTCTATTTGCAAATGTATTTTAGCTTCCTCAATCTCACAGATATTTGGTGGTTTATAGCATATTCCCACAAACATTTTCTTTATACTTTTACCTCCACTGCTAATTTCTATCCACAAGGTCTCTACATTTTCATCATTCCCTTCATAGACAGCATCCCTTATAATAGGTTTTAGATCTGGTTTAACATATAGACATACTCCACCTCCCCTTCTATTTGTTCGATCCTTCCGAAAAAGAGAATACCCCTTTAAATTAATTGTCCAGTCATGAGTTTCATCCCACCATGTTTCAGTAATGCCTATGATATCATACTGCTCCCTTGTAGCTATTAATTCAAGCTCCCCCATTTTATCTGTCAGGCTTCTTGCATTAGCAAGCATGCATTTAAGTTTTTTTTCAGCCTGTACTATTATCTTATCTGCTCCTTCCTTTCTGCTCCCACTTGGTTTAGTCTTTAGAAGTTTTCTAGTATTATCTCTATTTATTATGGGTATCTCACTGCTTGGCAAACTTGCACTTGCCCCCATTCTACCTCCATACCACCTTGTAACCTCATCTATTCCATTTAGTTCATTATCTCATATTTCATTCCCCTCCCCCCTCCATCCTAGTTTAAAATCTCCTCCAACCTTTTTAGCATTCTCCCCCCTAGCACAGAAGATCCCTCTTCATTGAGGTGCAATCCGTCCCTAGAATATAGATGGCACCTCTCAGAAAAGGAGTCCCAGTGCTCTAAAAACCCGAACCCCTCCTTCCTACACCACTTTCTTAGCCATGCATTAACCTCCCTGATCTCTGACTGTCTCCCTGTGGTAGCGCATGGCACTGGTAGTATTTCAGAAAATACTACCTTGGAGGTCCTTGCCTTAAGCTTTTGGCCTAGATCCCTGTAATCATTTTTTAGGACCCTCCATCTTTCTCTAACTTTGTCATTGGTGCCAACATGTACCAAGACCGCCGGGTCAATCCCAGCCCCCCCAACAATCTGTCTACCCGATCCGCAATGTGCCGAACCCGAGCACCCGGGAGACAACAAACTGTTCGGTTCATGCGGTCCCGGCAACAGATTGCCCTATCTACCTTCCTAATAATGGAGTCCCCTACCACCACAATCTTTCTTTGCATCTGAGCATCCTGAGTCCCCACTGTGCTGGAGGAACTATTCCCCTGGCTGCTAGAGGAATTAGTCTCCCCCAGCCTTGCCATTTCTGCCCCAACATTCCCAATATCTTCACTCAACTTGGCAAATCTATTGGGATGTGTCAGCTCAGAAACGACCTGCCTCTCCCTATTGCCCCTGCTTCCCCTTCTAACTGTCACCCAGCTACCTACCTGCTCCTCACTAACAGCAACTAAGCTACCTACATGCTCCTCACTAAAAGCGCCACCATCTGCACCACTAGTCGAAGCAAGGGCCTGCTCAGTGAGCTCTAATTCCCTTTCAAGATTGCCAATGTCCCTCAATATTGCAAGTTGCCTCTTAAGGTCAGCAATCCCTGATTCTAAAGAGACCACCTGCTCACACTTCTCACAGCGGTATGCTCCTTGGAACAGCTGCTCCAAGTGCACATACATGTGGCAAGATGTGCATTGAGTGACATTTTCAATCCTGCTCATTCTAGCAACTATGAAGTTTAGAAGTACTAACAGTAAACTGTACTTCAATAACTATACCTTGTTTAACTGCTTCCTTGTTCAAACTGCTTCTGGTTCTAACTGCACACACTTTACACAACCAGCACTTTCCTTTCCTTCTGGTTCTAACTGCACACACTTTAAACAACCAGCACTTCAAATCAACCACACATATCAGTCAGTACACGCAAAGTAGTGCTTTCTATACTCTGTTCTAATCGCCTATATGCCAAGATGGAGAAGTGTTTGTTCCACCAGGCCTCTAATGCCTTCTTAGGCTATATCATCTCCAGCCAAGGCTTCTCCATGGATCCAGAGAAACTGAAAGCCGTTCTCGATTGGCCGCTGCCTAATTCACTCAAGGCTGTGCAGCGGTTTCTCGGCTTTGCCAACTATTACAGGAAATTCATCAAAATTTTTTCTTCTATTGCTCTTCCCATCACCGCATTGACCAATCAGGGCGCCGATATCTCTTCCTAGTCTCCAGAGGCTATTCTTGCTTTTGAGGTTCTCAAGAAGGCTTTCGTTTCTGCACCCATCCTTCGTCATCCGGATACCTCCCTCCCCTTCACTTTGTAGGTCGATGCCTTGGACGTAGGAGCCGGCACAGTCCTTTCCCAGATGACTTCTCCCCAAGAGAAACTTCACCCCTGTGGTTTTTTTCATGGAAATTTTCATCTGCCGAAAGGAATTATGATGTTGGTAATCGTGAACATTTGGCCATAAAACTGTCTCTTCAAGAATGAGACACCTTTTGGAGGGTTCCAAAGAACCAGTTGCTATTCTCACTGACCACAAAAATTTGTTATATATTGAGGGGGCTCGCCGTCTGAGATCCCGCCAAGTTCGCTGGTCACTCTTCTTTTCCCGCTTTAACTACACCATCTCATATATTCCTGGTACCAAAAATGTCAAAGCGGACGCTCTCTCTCGTCAGTTCGCCACCGAAGCTAATGAAACCACAGAGCCTATTCTTCCTGCCAAATGTATAATTTCCGCTAACAACTTCGATGTGTTGGACGAAATCAACAAAGCTCAAGCTCACATTCCCAGCAGGTTCAGGGTACCAGAAGGACGCCTATACGCAGCTCCACGCTTTCGCTATAAAGTTTTACTTTGGGGTCATTCTTCTAGAGCAGTCGGTCATCCAGGCTTCAAAAAGACAGAAGATCTCATTAAACAGACTTTTTGGTGGCCAAAGATGAACCAAGACATTCTCGACTTTACCACCGCCTGTCCTGTATGTGCCCAGAGTAAGACACCCCATCACAAACCTTCTGGACTTCTCTTGCCTCTCCCATTTCGGAACAACCCTGGAAACATATTTCGATGGATTTCATTGTTGAACTGCCCATTTCCAAAGGGATGAACACCATTATGGTCGTAGTAGACAGGTTCTCTAAACAAGCACATTTTATTCCCTTCAAGGGTCTTCCTAACTCTGCCACTTTGGCTGATGTCTTCTCCAAAGAAATTTTCAGATTACATGGCGTTCCCATTTCTATTGTCTCTGACCGTGGATCACAGTTCATCTTGAAATTCTGGTGGGCATTTTCCCAAAGACTCGGTATCTCTCTCATGTTTTCCTCAGGATACCATCCTCAAACCAATGGTCAAACAGAAAGGATGAATCAAACTCTTGAACAATATCTAAAATGTTTCATATCGGACTCACAAGACAACTGGGTGGACCTTTTGTCATGGTCCGAATTTGCTATAAATTCTCTTAAAAACGAGTCTACTCAGGAGTCTCCCTTTTTTATTAACTTCGGTTTCCACCCCTGTAGCCTTCCTCTCTCGCCCTCCCCTTCGGGCGTTCCTGCGGCCGACTCTCATGTTGCCAATCTACAAGAATCTTGGAAAAGGATCCTCAAGACTTTACAATCTGCGGTTGCCAAACAAAAGACCAAGGCAGATCGTCATCGTCAACTTAGGCCTTCTTTCAAACCAGGCGGGTGTGGTATCCTCAAAGAATATCAGGCTTAAAACACCATCATTCAAAATATTGGAGAAAATTTATCCTGTGGCTTACCGTCTCGACCTGCCTCCCACTATAAAGATTCCTTCCGTGTTCCACACTTCCCTTCTTAAACCCTTTGTACCTAGTCCTCATTTTCCTGTCCCCTCTCGGAAACCCAATCCAGTCTCTACCCCAGGACAACAGGAGTATGAAGTCCAGTCACTCATCGATTCCCGCTGGTCCAAAAACAAACTCCAGTTCCTGGTCCACTGGAAGGGCTATGGTCCGGAAGAACGTTCGAGGGTACCAGCATGTCACATCCATGCCCCAAGACTACTCCTTCAATTCCACCAAAAGTTCCTGCTCAAGCCTTGGTTGGATCGCTCGGAGATCGATCCTCAAGGGGGGATACTGTGACGATTCAGGGGATTCCTTCCCCTTCTTTCTCAACTCTGTCCCATCTCCTTCCAATCCCTCTGCCATTTCCCACTCCTGTCCCGCTCCGTCTTCCTCTCTCTCTACCCCACTGCCTCAGCGCATGCACCGCAGGTCTCGCGAGCCCACGTGGGCCCCGAGCCCCTGCAGTGATGCTCCCCACTCCCAGACACCTGCTATGCCCGTGGCCAGTGCCTCACCTTCCCTGGTGGCTCCGTCCGCTCCTCTGCCTCCCTCCATCGGGATACCCACGGCGTGGCGCTCCGCGCACCTGGTGACACGGCCTGTCCGTGCGCTCTCTCAGCTTGCAGAGGGCGCGCGCACACGCTCCTCCTCTGGGCTCTGTCGCCCTTCTGGTTCCTCCTCCCGGTCCCTGCAAGCCATCTCCCTGTCACAGTCTGTGCTCGCGCGCCCTCAGTTTACAGAGGGCGTGCGCACACGCTCCTCTTCTTGGGCCTGCCACGTTCCTGACTCTTCCTCCCAGTCCCTACAGGCCATTCCCCTGACTGCCCCTTCTGTCTCCTCCTCTTCTCTCCCTGACCTATCCCTGTTGTCTCCCACTTCTCTCTCTACTCCTCCCCTCTCTCCTATTGTTGTGTCTCCCTTTATAATCCCTGTTTGTCCTCTCTATCCTCGCTCTGCATAGTTCCTGTTTCCCTGTGTGTGCTGACCTATGCTGTGCTCCCTCTGTGTCCCTGCTCCTGTGTATACTTTGGATTTCCCTGGCTTTGACCCCTGCTTGTCCTGGACTACCCTGCTCTCTGTACCCCTTTCAACCTTGCTACGAACTCTACCTTGCTGACCTCTGGAATCCTTGGACCTGGCTTTGTACCCTGATGACTCTACTTTCTGGACCCCTGGACATTGGCACACGGACACGACCATTCTTACTCTTACACCAACAGACGTTGCAAGTATCGTTAACCACTCTCTCTACAGGCCCAGCAACGCTATACCACACTCCGGGCTTTCTCCCATTGCTGTGGGTGTGTGGTGTAATACCGTTTCCACCTCAGTACTGGGGTCTTGCCAGGTTTGCGGGCATATAAGTAATCAGAGCGACAGGCGGAGTGGAGGCACGGCCCCTGCGAGAGCAGGGATTGGATAGAGGATGCAGGAGACAGGTGAGCATTGTTACTGCTATCAGGAGTCTTAACACGCAGCTGGGGAGCGGTGCACGATTGTCGCGTGACACGAGCGGGGGGTGGGACCAAGCTCAGTGGAGTTGACAGAAAGCCTGCGTGTGTGCGCATGCTCTGTAAGTGTCGTGGAGGTGACAGGAGCATTAGGTAAGGAGGGAGCACGTCGCAGGGGATGTGTTCGCCGATTCCTTACAGTACCCCCCCTTGAGGAGCGGCCTCAAGATGACTCCAAAAAGGCTGGTGCGGCCACCTGGCATGGTACCGCCTCAACAAGCTAGGAGCATGGATCTGGTAATGGGGTATCCTTTCCTCTGGTCCAAACCCTTTCCAGTGGTCAAGATATTGAACCGATCCTCTGGATATTCTTGAATCGATTATAGAGCGAATCTCGTACTTTTCTTGTCCTTGTACGGTTTCTGGTGCAGACTTGGGAGAAACATCAGGAAAATGGGAACTTTGAAACACCAGTTTCAAAAGAGAAACATGGAATACAGCTGGAATTTTCATCGATTGAGGAAGCTGTAGGCGGTATGCCATAGGATTAACTTTTTCCAGGATCGTGAATGGGCCCAGGAAGCTTGGGGCCAACTTGAGGGTTGGTGTCTTTAACCTGATGTTTTTGGAAGAGAGCCACACCCTGTCACCTGTTTGAAGTTAGGTGCCTTACGGCGATGACAATCCGCCTGAGATTTTTGTCTAAGAAGAGCCTCTTGGAGAGTTTTCTGGACCTTTTTCCAAGAATCTTGTAGAGAATTTACCCTTAAGTCAGCTGCCGGGACTCCGGATGAAAAAGAAGAGATAGGAAGACGTGCCGGGTGAAACCCGTAACTAATAAAGAACGGCGACTCTTGGGTGTACTCGTTTCTTAAGGAGTTGTGGGCGAATTCTGCCAATGGGAGGAGCTCTACCCAGTCATCTTGTGCATCAGAGATAAAACATCTGAGATACTGTTCTAAGGACTGGTTCGTCCTCTCGGTTTGTTCATTAGTTTGGGGATGATTCCCTGAAGAAAAATGAAGTGTAATATCCAGCCTTTGAGCAAACGCACGCCAAAATTTAGAAATAAATTGCGATCCGCGATCGGACACTATAGACAATGGTACTACGTGAATCCGGGAGATTTCTTTAACAAAAATATTAGCCAAGGTGGCACAGTTGGGAAGACTTTTGAGAGGTATAAAATGTGCCTGCTTAGAAAATCTATCGACAATAACAAGAATAGTGTTCATCCCTCTGGAGATAGGCAATTCCACAATAAAGTCCATTGATAAATGACTCCAGGGATGATCCGGTATGGGCAAAGGACGTAGAAGACCGAAAGGTTTGCTGTGGGTGGTTTTATTTTGGGCGCAAATGGAGCAACATTTGATGAACTCTTCAATGTCTTTACGGGCGCGCAGATAATGCAGATGGAATCCACGGATCCGGTGATGAATTGCGACGCCTCCGCCTCTACGGTGGATGGGACCTCTTGGATGGTACCACCTTAATAGTCTATTTAGCACAGATGGATGATCTGGTCACAGATCACCCTGATTCAGGATGCAGCCGTATCCTTGCTGTGCCCTCACTATTATGCTACAGGGGCAGTGTCCCTATCTATGGGCCTGTCCCTGCAGCAACCACAATCTGAGGGGAGTCAGGGCCTAGCTGGGGCCTAACAGGGGGTATCTGGCCTAGTGCAGGAGCCACAGACCCCTACACACACAACCTATCCCTTCCTTGTCCCAGCTCCAACTAGCATGGCTGCAAACACGCAAAATGTATCAATTGCAGGGAGCAGGGGATTGCTGCAGCCCTAGTGGCTGATCTGTGCCATGTGATATCCAGCCCCTTTGCATGATGGGGCTTGTAGTTCCCCATGGAGCCTGCTACCTAATGGCCACCTTGCGTGCCTACCACTGCGCATGCGCGGTATCTTGCGCATGCGCTTGGAATCCAAGATGGCGATGCCCTGCAGAGGGAGCCTCCGGCAAGCCGATTGCCGCTTCATATTCCCCCGCAGTGCCGAACACACCTGTCCCTACCTCCATTGTCAGGCACGACTGCGCCGGGAGGTAAGGGGACACGGGGCACCAGAGGGGACCCTGCTATATAAATAAATACAAATTACATAATACAAAAATTATAATTTCAAACATAAACACATTGATTGTCAATGTGGCAACCTTGGCCCTCTCAATAGGATCCTATATAGTCACATGGCTATCCTTGGGAACCTTTAATAAAAATAGGTTACTTACCCCATCTTAGATGAAGACTGTCTTCATCTTCAGGGTGGAAGCCTTCCAGAACCAATCCACAAAGGCCCGATGGCCACAAAAAAATATTTTTTTATTAATGTATTTTTTTTTAAACAAATTTTAGTTTGTGGTGGCCATCGGGCCTTTCTGGATTATTTCCAGGTGGCATTTATCCTGAAGATGAGGACGGCCTTCCTCCAATGTGGGGTAAGTAAGCTATTTTTATTACAGGCTCCCACTGAGGAAACGTTCACTGCAAGTAAGGGCTGGTTTATGCGGTTTAAAGAGAGGGCAAACTTGCATAACATTAAAGTGACCGGGGAAGCTGCTAGTGCGGATGAGGAGTCAGCTAAAACCTTCCCTGTTACATTGGCCAAAATTATAGAGGACGGTGGCTATTGCGCACGTCAAGTGTTCAATGTTGATGAGACTGGGCTCTACTGGAAGAAAATACCCAGTAGAAGCTACATTGCAAAAGAGGAAAAATCTATGCCCGGGTTTAAAGTTGCAAAGGACAGGCTGACTCTTCTGCTTGGATCAAATGCTGCAGGTGATTTCAAGCTAAAACCTTTGCTTGTTTATCATGCAGAAAACCCTAGGGCATTCAAGGGTTATGCAAAGAGCACACTTCCAGTGATTTGGAAGTCCAACCGTAAGGCATGGGTAACAGGGAGCCTTTTTGAGGACTGGTTCCAGCATCAATTTATTCCAGCTGTGCAATTATATTGCATGAACCAGAACCTCGATTTCAAAGCATTGCTGCTCCTGGACAATGCTCCTGGCCATCCCGTGTACCTGGATGACCATCATCCAAACGTCATGGTGGTGTTCATGCCCCCCACCTCATTGATACAGCCGATGGACCAGGGGGTTATCGCTTCCTTCAAGGCCTACTATCTTAGGCGAACATTTGCCCAGGCCATCAGAGCAACCGATGTGGAAGGTGGTCCAACCTTAAAAGAATTTTGGAAGGGTTACAACATTCTCCATGCAGTGAGAAACATCGGAGAGGCATGGAATGAGGTGAAACAATCCAATTTAAATGGAGTTTGGCGTAATTTGTGCCCTGATTTTGTGTCTGATGTCCAAGGCCTTACAGAGACTGTTGCAGAAGTTACAGAAACTGTTGTGCAAATGGCCAGAGATCTCAACTTGGAGGTGGAAACCGAGGATATTGAGGAGTTGCTCGCCTCACATTCTAACGAGTTGAGCAATGAAGACCTCATGCAATTAGAAGAGCAAAAAATTGCTGAAGAGGAGGCCCACCAATCTGCTGATGCAGCACAGCCACAGCCACGTAAATCATTGTCAAGCAAAATGTTGGCTGCTGCATTCAAGCACATTGATAGCACACTGGCCATATTTGAGGACAATGACCCTAACATTGAATGGAGTTCAACAGTCAGTCGTGGGGTGTCTAACCAAATCAGCTGCAATAGAGAGATCTACACGCAGAAAAGGAAAGGATCTGTCCAGACTTCAATGAAGAGATTCTTCAAGAGGCCGAAACCTTCAACTCCACCTACATCACCTCCAAAAAGTCCGTTGTCTGTTGAAGATCCCCCCCCCCAATCATCTTCCTCCAATAATTGATGTGTTTTTTTTTGCTCATGTACATTTCTGTACAGAACACAGCATAGTTTTATTTTTATAGTTTTATTTTACAGTTCTGGAATCAATAAATATAATGGTTCCATCATAATCTATGTGTGTGCTGCATATCTTATTGCTTGAGTAACACTTTCTGTGTATTTTAGCATTAAAAATGCCTTCAGGAACGGAACGTTTGATTTAAACAGTGTTCCTATGGGAAAACGGGTTTCGCTTTATGACGCTTCGCTATCCGACGCCATTTTGAGTAACGCATTGCGTCGGATAACCGAGGACCGCCTGTACTGCAATAATACAAATATTAACGGACTAGTACAAAAGACCCTAAGGGAGAACCCTTTTTATGGTTATGTTGCATTTATATCTCTCCACCTACTGTATGGCTAACCTAGCAATATGTTTTTTTAATTGGTTTTATTGTTTGTCCACTCTTAAATATTTATTGTGCGGTCAAAATGATTATAATCAGTCAAGTGCTAAATCTATTTTTGAGTGCCTCTATTTTGAGTTTCCACCGCATCTGTCTTTTGGATGCTGTCATTTCTTTTGTTTTGACATTTTAAGTTATGGTGGGTGAAAAAGGCGACAAGAAACCTCCACCGTATAGCATATAGCATAAAGCAAATAAAAAGATAACTTGTGAGCCCTTTCACATGTCTTATACAGGTCTGAAACCCTGCCTTTCACCATTATCACCCAGCACACAGCGCTTCCACTGCAGCAAGGGATTCTGGGAAATTACATGCAAATGAGCACACCGTGTCACCTTTTGCCTGAAATCATTAGCTTATAAGGTTTCCATGTAAAAATGGATTTCAGGGAAAAGGGGACACGGTGTGCTCGTTTGCATGTGATTTCCCAGAATCCCTTGCTGCAGTGGAAGGACTGTATGCTAGGCGATAATGGTGAAAGGCAGGGTTGCAGACATGTCTAAGACATTTGAATGTGCTAACAAGTGATCTTTTTATTTGCTATATATGTATGTATATATATATATATATATATATATATATATATATATATATATATATATATTGTGACAAACGGCTTACTCCGGGGCTCCGTCGTCTGTCCAGGACTGTTAGAACACGGTCTTTTAGGGTAGGTTAAATGACGAGGCGTAACGTGATGTTCCTTTAAACAGGCTACTGCCTGGTTTATTCTGTCCCATGCACTGAGACTGCCACACTGCATACAAAAGAAACACAAGTGTAGCCAGGTCTCCCCAGCACGACCGCACCCCCCTCACCTGACTGCCGATCGCGGGGGCCGCCGCGTCCAATGGCGGCTCCGTTCGGCGATGGCAGGGGAGAGGGCGGTCAGGTCCCGGCTCGGGAGTTGCCGGGGACGCGTGCGGCCGGTTGCCAAGGCCGCACGCGCATCTCAGGGCTCCCGGCGCTCCCGGAGCCGGGCGGATAGGGCGCCGCTATTGCGCTTCAGTTCGCGCATGCGCAGTAGGTCCCCGGCGGCCCAGTTAGCTCGCGCATGCGCAGGGAGGCTGCGAGAGGCAGGGAAGAGTCGCGCGAGAGTAGAGAAGGAGCAGGAAACAGTGAGGCGGCCATTAGTAGTTCGCGCATGCGCAGGAGAAGCGCGCACGCGGCCCCAACACTATAGCAGCCTCCTGGGAACTACAACTCCCAGGAGGCATAGGGAGATAGGCACCAGGTGCCTCATAGCGGCCAATAGGGCTGGAGGATTCTCAGCCCGGGAGAATAGATACATTTCCCGGGCTTTGGTCACGTCAGTTGGAGCAGCGGAGCTGAAGGGGAAGGAAGGATGCAGGGAGTGAGTGCAGCTCCTGCATCCAGATAGGTACCCACACCCTCCAGGTAGGCCCCAACTCCCCACCAGGTTAGTGGGTAACTGAAAAGGGACGGTCCTAGATAGGGAGGTCACCCTTAGTGTGTGTAAGGTGCAGGTTTGGCAGTGCCACAGCGGGTAGTGCTGTGCGCACTGGCAAATAGGCATTGAGTGCGTGCAGTGGGTAATTGCTGCGGGTTCCAGGTGGCTGTGTACGATTGCCAGCTGTATGTGTGTCGCTGTATGTGCTGGGCGCAGTGTGTGCAGCGTGTGTGAATGTCTGCAGGCGGACGGTGAGAGCTGTGTGTCTGCTGCAGGCTGTAGTGAGTTAGCTAGTGGTTAGTGAGGTTTCTGGACTTGGGGTAGTAGGGGAGGGGGGGTAGGTTATTAACCCCGCAGGCCATAGGAGTTTTCCCCAAGTCACCTCAGGTTGCGGTACATCAGGGACAGGCCCTAGGTTAGGGTTCCTGTCACGCTACTGCCCGTTAGAGAGAAAGGGATTCAGCGGCGGTTGCTGTTCCCGGAAAGCGGTTGGACCCACGTTGGGGTCCACAGAGACTGTGTTCCCGAGGGGACCGCCCTAGCGGTCCACAAGTGCAGGAGTTCGGTTGGAGGAGTCCTCGTCGGTTGACCCTTTGAGAAGAGTGTTGCAGGCCCGAGTGCAGGAGCACTCGGCAGGTTCTCTACAAGTGCACCAACAGACCATAACATTCTCTTTCACATAAATGACAGCGCTGACCACGGGACAAAGGGGTTGGGCTGTGGGCACCGTGTGGGGATGTTATGATGATGTAATAGTTATCCTTTGCTAGTGTTATTCATTCAGTAAACCTGTTATCCATAATACTGGTGTATGTGGTTTCTGATTGGGTTACTATGTAGGGTCATTCTACACTTCCCTAGAATCCTACATAGGTGGAGGCGCTGAAAGAAGATCCGTTCCAGAGGATTCACCCCAGGCTCTCATTAGCGGAGGCTCAGACCTCTTGTGAGCCTGCAGGTATACGCACCACACCGGTAACACCGCATGTTCTACTCACCCACACTATATATGCGATTGGGTGGGGTGGAATACCCATTACATTTGGAGGCGCTGCTGAGATACCACCTGGGGTGCCCTGTCCATATTTTTTCTAAATTGTCCCGTCCCTATTTTTGTCGCCATGTTTGTGAAGTCCAGAGACGAGGTCCTTGCCTGGGCTTTGCGGCAGTATATGGAACCTGGCCAGGTAGTGGCGGTAGGAGGCATTCCCGCTCTTATACCCGCGGTTAAAGTCCGGGAGTATATGTGTAAAGTTTCTGGGTGGCCGTGGGCATGTGTCTTAGAGAAGGAACAAGATCCCACGTCCACATGGAAAACCATTCTGTTTGTTGTAACTCACACTGAGGATATATGCCTGGCAGAGGCACCGTCTGCGCTGTTCATGCCCGGGGGCCCCTCAGAAGGGTACCCCCTAGTCTATGCCGACCTAGCAAAATGGCGTCTCCCGCCAAATCAGGAGAGCGCACATGCTGCTGACTGCAAGCCTGCACAGAAAGATGTCGCAACATTCTGTCCGGGTTTGGCGCGAAAGTCAGAGCCCCTCCCCTGTGATGTGAGTTACTCAGGGCAGAGCGAAAACCAATCCCTTGTAAAAAGTGCCCTCCCTTTAGATTCCACCAGGGGGAGCAAGCACGGTTATCTTCAACCCTACGTCGATGCTGTGATAGACACTCTGATCTCTGAGGATGAGATGATGCATGAGGATGAGATAGACTGTCAGGGGATACACCCTAATGTGTATGTGCCCTGGCGAGCGCCAGGAATAGATCTCCTTATGCTACTGTGCTCCTGCTTGCAAGAAGCCTATGACGAGGGAGCCGTCATGTCCCAAGTGCCACTAGACTTCAGGATCACCGAGGTAGATGGGGAGCCGTGTACACAATGCTTTAGCCCCACCTGTGACTGCTCTAGAGGTGCACTGGCGTGGGAACCTAAATGTGATTGCTGCGGTGCAATTTTCTTGATGCCTATTGTACCCCAGCCTACAGAGCCAGCTAAGGAGCCAAGTGAACCCTTGACGGAGAAGAGCGTGACCGCAGTGGAGGTACCGGAGCACGCCAGCTTCGTACCCACAACCACTGACTGTGTTACAGAGGAATCTGGTGACTACCTTGCGGAGGATTCGATCATGATATCTTCCGGGGAAAAGGTGGAAGTCCCATCGGTGGCGATGCTCCTACCGGCGAACCACCCCAGCGGTGATGCAGAGGATACAGAGTCTGCTGTGGGTCCGTGTGCCCTACGATGGTCAGTCAGACCTACTGCAGAGGTACCATCGGTCCTAGGCTTGGGACCAGTACCTACAGACGACAAGGGTGAGTCGACTGCCCCAGGGGTGTTGGGGGTGAGCCTCCAGGTGACCACGGAGCACGATGGCTCCTTAAGTCTGGTCGCCCGTGCGAAGGGCTCCCCTCTGCATCGCGTCCTGGTGGAGGTGTCCTCATTAGAAGGTAGCTGTCCAGAGAAGAGAGTGGACCAGTGTCTACCGCCGATCCTTCCGGAAGAAGGGAAGCCCATCGTCAGCCAGCAGAGTGGTAAGGAACCCCCTTGTTCCCCACAGACTCTGATGGAGGTGGCCGTGAAGAAGGCCAAAGCTACGGTTCCTGAGCGGAGTGTGAGTCCGTGTGCTCTGACACAAGTGGTCCCAGGACTGGGATCCAACGCTCCCGAAGTTCGAGTCAGTGAGTGGACTGTCCCAGAAGAGTTGGGGACAGGTCCCGATACCACCAAGGTGGGAACTGACAGCGTCCCCGGGGACCTGTTGGCCACCGTGAATCACCGCAGGGGTAAGGTGTCTACTCTTTCCCCCCTGCCAGGTGAAACCGAGACATTGTCCAGTGCTCGCTTCTCAGTGGAAGCCTCGCAAGTCCGTAGGGACAAGGACTGTGTAAAGGAAGATCCAGGGAGACTGGCCTCCTTTACGCCAAAAAAGGAGCGTGCCATTCGCCAGGTGGTGGACCGCGGGAAAGGTCCTGGCCTCCTGGTCTACCGCATCCCTGCCGCGGATGACCGGGTAAAGGTCCGCTTCAGAGACACTGTGCTACTCCTTCCACCAGGGGGAGGAAGTAGCGAAGAGCCAGAAACTGTCGCCTTAGAGTGTGCTCTCCAAGAAATTTTTCCCGGGGAGGCTCACGGACGCAAAAGTGAGGTACCCCGCATTGTTCAGTTCGGGGCACCCCACACATGGTCTCAGCCAGTCTCGGGTATTATTGAGTGTGATGTACCATGTAATCTGAGGTGTAAAGTCGACCTTATAAGTGTAACAAATATGAAATGCCGTATTTTTTTGGTTAACCTTATGTCAGGGTATGGCGTTCTCCAAGCGAGGACGTTGGATTTTCCACCAGGGGGAGAGTGTAGCCAGGTCTCCCCAGCACGACCGCACCCCCCTCACCTGACTGCCGATCGCGGGGGCTGCCGCGTCCAATGGCGGCTCCGTTCGGCGATGGCAGGGGAGAGGGCGGTCAGGTCCCGGCTCGGGGGTTGCCGGGGACACGTGCGGCCGGTTGCCAAGGCCGCACGCGCATCTCAGGGCTCCCGGCGCTCCCGGAGCCGGGCGGATAGGGCGCCGCCATTGCGCTTCAGTTCGCGCATGCGCAGTAGGTCCCCGGCGGCCCAGTTAGCTTGCGCATGCGCAGGGAGGCTGCGAGAGGCAGGGAAGAGTCGCGCGAGAGTAGAGAAGGAGCAGGAAACAGTGAGGCGGCCATTAGTAGTTCGTGCATGCGCAGGAGAAGCGCGCACGCAGCCCCAACGCTATAGCAGCCTCCTGGGAACTACAACTCCCAGGAGGCATAGGGAGATAGGCACCAGGTGCCTCATAGCGGCCAATAGGGCTGGAGGATTCTCAGCCCGGGAGAATAGATACATTTCCCGGGCTTTGGTCACGTCAGTTGGAGCAGCGGAGCTGAAGGGGAAGGAAGGATGCAGGGAGTGAGTGCAGCTCCTGCATCCAGATAGGTACCCACACCCTCCAGGTAGGCCCCAACTCCCCACCAGGTTAGTGGGTAACTGAAAAGGGACGGCCCTAGATAGGGAGGTCACCCTTAGTGTGTGTAAGGTGCAGGTTTGGCAGTGCCACAGCGGGTAGTGCTGTGCGCACTGGCAAATAGGCATAGAGTGCGTGCAGTGGGTAATTGCTGCGGGTTCCAGGTGGCTGTGTACGATTGCCAGCTGTGTGTGTGTCGCTGTATGTGCTGGGCGCAGTGTGTGCAGCGTGTGTGAATGTCTGCAGGCGGACAGTGAGAGCTGTGTGTCTGCTGCAGGCTGTAGTGAGTTAGCTAGTGGTTAGTGAGGTTTCTGGACTTGGGGTAGTAGGGGAGGGGGGTAGGTTATTAACCCCGCAGGCCCTAGGAGTTTTCCCCAAGTCACCTCAGGTTGCGGTACATCAGGGACAGGCCCTAGGTTAGGGTTCCTGTCACGCTACTGCCCGTTAGAGAGATAGGGATTCAGCGGCGGTTGCTGTTCCCGGAAAGCGGTTGGACCCACGTTGGGGTCCACAGAGACTGTGTTCCCGAGGGGACCGCCCTAGTGGTCCACAAGTGCAGGAGTTTGGTTGGAGGAGTCCTCGTCGGTTGACCCTTTGAGAAGAGTGTTGCAGGCCCGAGTGCAGGAGCACTCGGCAGGTACTCTACAAGTGCACCAACAGACCATAACATTCTCTTTCACATAAGTGGCAGCGCTGACCACGGGACAAAGGGGTTGGGCTGTGGGCACCGTGTGGGGATGTTATGATGATGTAATAGTTATCCTTTGCTAGTGTTATTCATTCAGTAAACCTGTTATCCATAATACTGGTGTATGTGGTTTTTGATTGGGTTCCTATGTAGGGTCATTCTACACTTCCCTAGAATCCTACATAGGTGGAGGCGCTGAAAAAGATCCGTTCCAGAGGATTCACCCCAGGCTCTCATTAGTGGAGGCTCAGACCTCCTGTGAGCCTGCAGGTATACGCACCACACCGGTAACACCGCATGTTCTACTCACCCACACTATATATGCGATTGGGTGGGGTGGAATACCCGTTACACAAGCAAAACAAAAGCCTGCTCACATGAGCAATAACTTAACTGAGGTTTACCCTGACTGGGATTGGGCGGCTTATCCGCTTCCAACAAACAAAAATAAGGAACTTTGCAGTTTGATAAAGGTACAAAATGTTTTAACCTGTTTGGGGAGAGGCCTTTCCCCTCTCTGCTTCCAGCAGCCTTCCTGCCTCCAGTCTCTTGGGGAGAGGGGAGAGGAACCAGGAAATCAGCCTTACATACCTGATTTCCATCTAGCAGGACAGGTGACAGAAATCAGGCAGCAGACAAACTCTGGTCTGGATCCCTCACCCCTCAGTTCCAGCACTTGCCAAACTGTGAGATGGAGTGCATGCATTCTGAGGCTGCACTTTCCAGCCTAAACAGGATAGAAACTCTTCAGTATCCTGGGAGCCCTATATATGGAATTTATTACCATCCCCTGGTTTCTGTCACAATACATATATATATATATATATATATATATATATATATATATATATATATATATATAACAGTATATATATATACACACACATACATATACAAAAACATACCGTACACATGTTTATGATTCAATGATTCAAAATAATATATAAGAAAATTCAACATAAAGTAATTATAAATATTACACAGCACAACAGTAGCGAATTGTAAACTAGTCCTGACAAAGAGAAACTGCTGTAAATTAAAAAAGTAGAAGTAGTGAAAAACACATAATAATGTGTAATTTTCTTATTGCTGTAAAGTTTTGAGAAACAAAATGTTCTTACAGTATATAGCTGCAGCCCACCCAGGAATAGTTGCTTCCAGAGAATAATTGAACATGTCCACTTCTGACATAACATTTGGCAGTGGGATATCTGAGTGTGCTGTTATTCAACTCATATATTCCCAGCACTAATAAATCATTTAGCCATTGGGAGTTGTTTTTTCCCCTTTCTTTTATGCATGTAGCAATAGCTTTCTGAACAAGAAAGAAAAAAAAAACACATACCGGAGATATCACTTGAAGACATTTGTGGGCAAAGGTGGTGATGGTTGCTTCTATTGATTTCTCATGGGACTTCCAAGAGTTGAAATTGCACTTTAAGGTATGTATTTTTTGTTGAATCTTTACAGGCAGAACATGAAAAATACAGAGTTTCTCTCTTTTTTTTTTTTGCTCATTTTCAGGGAAAGTACAAATGAAAAATCGTTTATTCCAAAATGTTTGTTTTTTTGGTGAAAATATGAAGGACATCTTGAGTAATTTTGATTCTCTAGCCTACTGAGAGATGTTTAAATTACCAATAAAAGAGTGACATAAAATCTCTAGTAATCTTAGTGGATTTTCTTCTATATTTTTGATAATGTGGTATGATGCAAAGCTAAAATATATTGTATGGTAAAATATATACAGTAAAGGTATATTGTTTTTGAATCCTAACTGTGACAGAAGTGTAGCAACTCAGGGATTAAGGCCCAAATTCACAAAGCTCCGTTATACTGTGTAATCTAACGTTAACCTAAATTAATGTTAGGTTAATCATAATACCCAGTGCTACGCCTTAAATAATGTACTGCATGGTGAGAGAGGCAGTCTTAATTTAGTCATCCCAAGTCCTATATTTATATCTCCCCAAATATACCTTTAGACAACATATGGAGAGACACTGTGGATAAATAATGGGCACCGCAGAGTTACCTGGGAAATATTCTAGTAGGAGTCATTTGTATATCCTATGAGATTTTAATACTTGAAGCTAACATAAGTTAGTATCCTAATGAGCTAAATGACTGCTATTTTATTTATTTAATTTTTTACATATAATAACCATATAGTAAAAATGACATCAACTGGTAATTTAGGTGATCTAATGTTATTTATTCTTATTTAATGCAACCTAGTGCATCTGGGCCTTTGTCAGCTATGCTTTTCAAACACCCCAGACACGTTTGTGGCACATGTCAAAGGCTTGTGGATATAAGCAAATTTACTTTTCTTCAGCAATGAAATAGGTAATCTGATTTTCAGTGGCACACACAAAGCTGTGGGTCTGCTTCCCCCATCCTCCATTCTTCAAGTAGTAAAATGCCACATGATTTTGATGAAATGGTCTGTACTAGAGTATGCTATTGCCTTAAACTATAATGGATGTTATGTTTTATTAAATGTTTTAAGTATTTCAACATATGCTAGACAGTTCTTATTTGTAGGGTATATACTCTGTCGACACCTGCAGCTGGTACAGAATGCTTGTCACATGACACCTGTTCTGTTTTCTGCCCTGGCTGCCTGCAAAATAGCAACTCTATTTCAAGATTGGCTTGCTGACATTCACAGCTACTGTATATATAATCAGGGTTCCGACTGTCTGTAAGAGCTCTTGGTTCCCTACACTCCCACTTCCTCACTTTGACGCACAAGTGAAGGACTCCGAACAGTTTCCAGAATTTCTCTTACTTCTTTTGGGTCCCGAACTTTGAGTTATGCAGATCCAACTTTTTGGAGCTCTCTGCCTTGTACAGGCAGTCCTCGTTTTACGACGCTTTGTTTTGCGACAAACGGCTTATCCGATGCTATTCAATGCATCCCTACGGCCGTTTTTACGACGCCTGAACGGCTTATCTGACACTCTTATGACACTTTGCAAAATTGCTACAATTGCCCAATTAGAAGGCTGCTGGTCAGGGAATCATTCTGAACAGTCTGTGTGAAGATTTAGTTGTTTATTTTAGGCTCTTAACCATGTCTGATAAAAACAAAAAGCAAAGAGGTGTTGCTCCAAAAAGGCTTAGAAAATCTATTACTTTAGAGACCAAACAAAACATAATAAAGTGCTCTGAGAAAGGAGAAACCAACACAGAAATTCGACGTGCCTTGGATATACCTCGCACTACTATTGTGACAATAATAAAATATAAGGAAAGAATCTTGGAACAGATTAAGGGCTCAGCTCCTATGCAAGGTACAACAATACAGGGAGAAGGAGTGGCTCAGTGAGTAAAGACACTGACTGGCACTGAGAGTTTGAAGCAGGGGAGCCTGGTTCAATAACCGGTGTTGGCTCCTTGTGACCTTGGCAAATTGTGTATAAACTTATCAAAATGTGGCGCTCAGTGTATATGGTTTAAATCAACATCAAATAAACCCACAGTGTTAAAATAGATAAGAAAATAAACAGTGATACTTATACAACCACGTGTATTCAATGCTGCTGTGACTTGATGCAGGACTGCTCTTTCAATCCTCGTAGGCAAGTGAAGGGTGAAAATCATCAAGAAGCGCAAATCATGTGGAAAATAAAAAAAGACAACAAACTTATGGTGCAGTATTGTGTGAACTTTGTGTGATAAATGGCTGTGGTTAGGTGCTCAGAATACTCACAAACGTGAGAAGTACGCAGGCATATAAAGGTATCTTTAACCCATGGGATGAGGCCAATTAGTAAGATAGGAACCGCACTGCTAATCAGGTATACTGTAGCGCTCTGGTACACTTGCGTCCCCTTAGAAATAAAATGAACCGGACATAGTGCAGACTGTACATAGAATATTTATAAAAACAAGCAAAATCCAATCAACTCACATGGTGATGGAAAGAAACAAGCGTGTAGATCCCAAAGTGCATCTCTGCAAGACCGGGAGAGTGGTATCTCTGCTTTTCCTCTGTTCAGCTATGCGTGTCACGGATGCGTCTCACCGAGGACCGGAAGTGACGTCATCCGCTCTCAGAGGCTCCGGTTTCGTCTCAGGGCATCACTCTACGCGTTTCACCTTGTAGGTTTCTTCAGGAGTGATTTTCCATAGTGTATGAGCAACTTATATACTCTAATCTCTACTCTCATAGGTGGGGAGTGAATTGGATAATGGAACACATTTAATTGAGATGGCCAAATGCTGCTGATATAGACAATTAATACATCTAGGTAAAAGCAATCAGTATATCTACATAGATGCAGGTGATACAAGTTAAAACATTTAATATATGAGTACTTGATTAAAAACATGTTTACACATAAGATAAAAAATGGCATTTAATAGCCATTGGTGGATAGCCTAAGCTGTAGGCAAAATTAAATCTGTTGCATCTGACATATGCACAGACCCAAAAATCCTAAGGATATGATGACATTTATTACTATCCCTAAAAAAGCTAAAATACATAAAATACATAAAATATAATGATGCAAATTAAGTAGAAGGAACAAAATCTAATGGAAAGAACAAAGATGAAACATAATTAGTGGATGAGACAAAAACCATAGTAATAATGATGTTTATATATGTTATAAAAATGGTTTAAGATCAAAATCCAAATTTAAACCTGAGGGTGCCAATGTATTTAGCTCAAACATCCAAAATGATTCCCTTTTAAGAAGGGCTGTATTCCTATTACCACCTCTCCAATGGGGCATAACTTGCTCAATCGCTTTGAATGTTAACCCTTTAGGGTCTGAGTTATGCATCAATAAAAAGTGATTAGAAACACTGTGTGTTGTTACTTTTCTTTTAATGTTGCTAATGTGTTCTAATATTCTGGTTCTAAGGGGGCGGATAGTTTTACCAATATACTGTAGCCCACATGTGCATTCAATAAGATAAATGACAAAATTTGATCTACAATTCAAATGTTGTTGAATGTTATATTTTTTATGTGTCACATGTGATTGAAAACTATTGATATCCTTAGAACTGAATTTACATGAAGTGCACATTCTACAGGTATAGAATCCCTTAGGAGGATCTAGCCAACCGGAGCGAGTATGTACAGGACCCTTTCTAAGGGCACTGGGGGCTACAATGCTTTTAATATTGGGAGCTTTTTTATACACCATTTTAACTCTTTCAGGTAAGTGTTGTCCTAGAATAGGGTCATTTTTTAAAACAGACCAATGGGAATTCAGAATGTTGTTAATCTTATATGAATACAAGGATGATGTAGTCAAAAAAGCTTGGTTTAGGGCAACAAATACACCAAGGGAAACCATGCTTATCCCCGCAGCCAAAAATGCACCAAGTGATGTAATACATGTACCATTCATTACGCAGTACAATAGGGATGCATATAAGATTAACAACATTCTGAATTCCCATTGGTCTGTTTTAAAAAATGACCCTATTCTAGGACAACACTTACCTGAAAGAGTTAAAATGGTGTATAAAAAAGCTCCCAATATTAAAAGCATTGTAGCCCCCAGTGCCCTTAGAAAGGGTCCTGTACATACTCGCTCCGGTTGGCTAGATCCTCCTAAGGGATTCTATACCTGTAGAATGTGCACTTCATGTAAATTCAGTTCTAAGGATATCAATAGTTTTCAATCACATGTGACACATAAAAAATATAACATTCAACAACATTTGAATTGTAGATCAAATTTTGTCATTTATCTTATTGAATGCACATGTGGGCTACAGTATATTGGTAAAACTATCCGCCCCCTTAGAACCAGAATATTAGAACACATTAGCAACATTAAAAGAAAAGTAACAACACACAGTGTTTCTAATCCCTTTTTATTGATGCACAGCTCAGACCCTAAAGGGTTAACATTCAAAGCGATTGAGCAAGTTATGCCCCATTGGAGAGGTGGTAATAGGAATACAGCCCTTCTTAAATGGGAATCATTTTGGATGTTTGAGCTAAATACATTGGCACCCTCAGGTTTAAATTTGGATTTTGATCTTAAACCATTTTTATAACATATATAAACATCATTATTACTATGGTTTTTGTCTCATCCACTAATTATGTTTCATCTTTGTTCTTTCCATTAGATGTTGTTCCTTCTACTTAATTTGCATCATTATATTTTATGTATTTTATTTATTTTAGCTTTTTTAGGGATAGTAATAAATGTCATCATATCCTTAGGATTTTTGGGTCTGTGCATATGTCAGATGCAACAGATTTAATTTTGCCTACAGCTTAGGCTATCCACCAATGGCTATTAAATGCCATTTTTTATCTTATGTGTAAACATGTTTTTAATCAAGTACTCATATATTAAATGTTTTAACTTGTATCACCTGCATCTATGTAGATATACTGATTGCTTTTACCTAGATGTATTAATTGTCTATATCAGCAGCATTTGGCCATCTCAATTAAATGTGTTCCATTATCCAATTCACTCCCCACCTATGAGAGTAGAGATTAGAGTATATAAGTTGCTCATACACTATGGAAAATCACTCCTGAAGAAACCTACAAGGTGAAACGCGTAGAGTGATGCCCTGAGACGAAACCGGAGCCTCTGAGAGCGGATGACGTCACTTCCGGTCCTCGGTGAGACGCATCCGTGACACGCATAGCTGAACAGAGGAAAAGCAGAGATACCACTCTCCCGGTCTTGCAGAGATCCACTTTGTGATCTACACGCTTGTTTCTTTCCATCACCATGTGAGTTGATTGGATTTTGCTTGTTTTTATAAATATTCTATGTACAGTCTGCACTATGTCCGGTTCATTTTATTTCTAAGGGGACGCAAGTGTACCAGAGCGCTACAGTATACCTGATTAGCAGTGCGGTTCCTATCTTACTAATTGGCCTCATCCCATGGGTTAAAGATACCTTTATATGCCTGCGTACTTCTCACGTTTGTGAGTATTCTGAGCACCTAACCACAGCCATTTATCACACAAAGTTCACACAATACTGCACCATAAGTTTGTTGTCTTTTTTTATTTTCCACATGATTTGCGCTTCTTGATGATTTTCACCTTTCCTTGTGACCTTGGGCAAGTCACTTTATCACCCTGTGCCCCAGACACCAAAAACATAGATTGTAAGCTCCACAGGGCAGGGACTCGTGCCTGCAAAATGTCTCTGTAAAGCGCTATGTAAAACTAGCAGTGCTATACAAGAACATGCTATTATTATTAACGTGTTGGGCATATAGCTAAGGTAGAAAAACTCCTCATCATATGACAGGAAGATCAATCCAAGCGTCATGTGCCCATTAGTTTAGCCTTAATTCAGGCGAAGGCTTTGAGTCTTTATTAAGCACCAGCATGGAGAAGGGTTCACTGCAAGTGGGGGCTGGTTTATGCGGTGTAAAGAGAGGGCAAACTTGCATAATATTAAAGTGACAGGTGAAGCTGCTAGTTCTGATGAGAAGGCAGCTAAAACCTTCCCTGTTACATTAGCCACATTTATAGAGGATGGTGTCTATTGCGCTCGTAAAGTATTCAATGCAGACGAGACTGGGCTCTACTGGAAGAAAATGCCCAGTTGAAGCTACATTGCAAAAGAGGAAAAATCTATGCCTTGTTTTAAAGTGGCAAAGACAGGCTGACTCTTCTGCTTGGATCAAACCTTTGCTTGTTTATCATGCAGAAAACTCTAGGGCATTCAAGGGTTATGCAAAGAGCACACTTCCAGTGATTTGGAAGTCGAACCGTAAGGCATGGGTATCAGGGAGCTTTTTTGAGGACTGGTTCCAACATCATTTTATTCCAGCTGAACCTTGATTTTAAAGCATTGCTGCTCCTGGACAATGCTCCTGGCCATCCCGTGTACTTGGATGACCACCATCCAAACGTCATGGTGGTGTTCATGCCCCCCAACAACACCTCATTGATACAGCCGATGGACCAGGGGGTTATCGCTTCCTTCAAGGCCTACTATCTTAGGCGAACATTTGCCCAGGCCATCAGAGCAACTGATGTGGAAGGAGGTCCAACCTTGAAAATTTTTTGGAAGGGCTACAACATTCGCCATGCAGTAAGAAACATCAGAGAGGCATGGAATGAGGTCAAACAATCCAAATTTAAATGGAGTTTGGTGTAATTTGTGCCCTGATTTTGTGTCAAATGTCCAAGGCATTACAGAGACTGTTGCAGAGGTTACAGAAACTGTTGTAAAAATGGCCAGAGATCTCAATTTGGAGGGGGAAACCGAGGATATTGAGGAGTTGCTCACCTCACATTCTAACGAGTTGAGCAATGAAGACCTGATGCATTTAGAAGAGCAAAAAATTGCTGAAGAGGAGGCCCACCAATCTGCTGAAGTGGCACAGCCACGTAAATCTTTATCAACCAAAATGTTGACTGCGGCATTCAAGTACACTGATAGCGCACTGGCCATATTAGAGGAAAATGACCCCAACATTTAACAGAGTTCAACAGTCAGTCGTGGGGTGTCCAACCAAATCAGCTGCTATAGAGAGATCTACAGGCAGAAAAGGAAAGGATCTGTCAAGACTTCATTGAAGAGTTTCTTCAAGAGGCCCAAACCTTCAAGTCCACCTACATCATCTCCAAGAAGTCTGTTATCCGTTGAAGATCCCCCAATCATCTAACTCCAATAATTGATGTTTTTTATTTTTGTTCATAATGTACATTATTGTACAGAATATAGTTTTATTATACAGTTATGGAATCAATAAATATAATGTTTACATCATAATCTGTGTGTGTGCTGCATATTTTATTGCTTGTGTAAAATATTTTGTGTATTTTAGCATTAAAAATGTGTTCCTATGGGGAAATGTGATTCGCTTTACGATGCTTCGCTATCCGACGCCATTTTGAGCAACGCATTGCGTAGGATAACCGAGGACCGCCTGTATTGCCTGAGAAGCCCATTCCATAGAAATCTTTAAAAACTCAAGACTTTTGATAACTGAGTCACAACCTATCCGGCATTTCATACTTACAGTATCATTCCATTCTATCTTCTGTTCATCCTATATTTTTAGATTTTTATTGTGTTCGGTTTGTTTTATAGCACACCAAGATGGCAGGTTTGTTTATGGCGGCCTTGCCAAAGCTCTGCCGGCAACTCCAGCCTGCTGAGCCGTCGCCAGCGGTCCTGCAACCCACAAGCGGCTGCACTATGGGCCTCTGCTCCTGTCTCCCTCAAGTGCCTGTGCTGGCCGAATTTGCGCATGAGATGTGGTGCTTCTGGTGTAGTCAGACGGGGCACCTCCACTGAGATTCCATTACTGCTCCCTCCACTCCAATGGGCACGAACCTCTGCTCCACACTCAATCACCTATATGGGGATGGCCCCTGCATTTTATCATGTGTCCTCTGACCAGATCACCCATCAGCTGGACACAAGATACGAGACTCCAATAGCAGTGTCACCAGTGGGGCATACCTCCATCATAACCCCAGCCCAGATTAGCCAACACAGGTGAGCCCTCGCACTTTGATTGGTCCAACACACAAGATCCACGTTTTCCTATGGAGATGGGAGAAACTAGGAGAGGAAGCCGATCTGAGTTCCACAACTCATTCTTGGAGTGGCTTGCAGGCAGACTAAAGCTCAACTTTAACTTGCATCCACCGATGCCTGGAGACTCCGGACCCCTACATTTATTTATTTATTTATAAAATGTTTTACCATACATTGAGAGTTACCTATCGTTTTCAAGTATGTCCTGGGCATAGAGATAAAATGACAAATAGTAAATGGTTACAAATACAAGACTTTAAGTGCACAGTTAAAGATAATATATATTATGGGCGTATGTAACAGTTACAGACCAGATTAAAATGTGTGAGAGCTTTGCTTTTGAAAGAACTTAAACTGGTGGTGGATGTGAGAGTCATCGGTAGGTTGTTCCAGTTTTGGGGTGCACAGTAAGAGAAGGAAGAGCGGTCGGATACTTTGTTGAGCCTTGGGACAATGAACAGTCTTTTAGAGTCAGATTTCAGATAAGTGCTGCATGTGGTAGGGGTGAGGAGCTTGTTCAGATAGATGGGTAGCTTGCCCAGAAAGTATTTGAAGGCAAGACAGGAAAGGTGAACTTTGCGCCTAGACTCAAGGGATGACCAATCTAGTCCTTTGAGAATTTTGCAGTGATGTGTGCTGTAGTTGCATTGGAATGGAAAGGAATGGAAGCTGCACTGGGTAAGCTATTTTGGTGGCACCGGGCAACTAGGCCCTTTAGGATTCCCCTGTATTCCCTTAGAAGTGAATATAGCTGTGTTGAGTGGTTTGTGTTGGGTTTGCTGGCTCCAGCCATAATAAAGACTCTTTATTTAACCCCTGTGTTCTATCTGGTGCTTGATCCCGTGAAAGAGTATTGGTCTCCCGTGACTGTAATATACCTCCCTTTCTCATATTTGAGACTTCGGTGAACTTTTGTAATGCAATGAACATCATAATAATAACAACTTTATTTACATAGCTCTTTTCTCCCAATGGACTTAAAGCACTTCAATTACAAAAAGGGTAAAATAAGAAACCATTTAAGGTTATAAACAATATATGAAGAAGTTATGAAACTCAAAAGTCCTGTACTAGTGCTCGAGATCCTGATAAGGAATATACCCATGCATCTCAATGAGAAAATAAATGGAGTCCTGGCGGGTAGCAGTGTAAATGAAGAGATAAAGGGGGCTATGCACTAAGCAGTGATAAGTCGTTTTAAGAACGCAAAGTGCTCTAAGAACGTGATGTTCCGCCGAACACTATTCACAGAGCCACGCAAATAGGCACTTTGCGTTCTAAAACTGGCTTTTTTCAGGAAATTTTTCAAAGTCCAACTTTGCTTGTACGATAACCTGTTTGCGTTCAATTCTGCCCTTCTCCGGGATTCACTAAGCAATGCAAACTTATCGTACGCGAAAGTTGCGTTCAACAAAGCTCGCCAGCTAAAGGCAGGTGATAAAAAAGCTGGACTTTGAAAAATTTATTTGTTTACATTTTTGCAAGCACAACATCCATACAAAAGGCTGGCGGGTGTCCCCAGCTGGGGTTATGAAACACATAAAACATGCATAAATAAAAACATGAAATCTTAATCTGAAAATCACCACATTGCATCTTACAATTAAACCAGCAACACTTTTAAAAATAAACCAACAAACCAGCAGCTAGACAAATGTATATCAAATGTCACACAATTGCATTGAGTGTGTACATGATGCAATTAATCTGTGCATCATGTAACACTATGCAAAATTAATTTCAAAATAAAATACACTATGAATAATGTCCCCTAACCACCAATGCCATCCACAAAATCAAATAGAAACTAAGCAATATAAATACATTTACCATCAACAATTAATCAATTTCCTAAACCAATTACAATACAATCCAAATCAATTATACAATTGACTATTCAATTCCTAAAGCCAAACCATTGGCAAAAAAAAATCTAATTCAAAGTAACCACCAGCATTGAAATCTAACTAGCAGAAATAAACCATTAAAAATAACACGTATCTAAATAAAAATTACAGTACATAACACACAAAGAAGAACTAAGACAATCCCCTAAATAGCACTCTAAAATATACCACAAGAATATTAATGTAAAACTGTAGTGAAAAGAACTGGATGCTCCTCAAGTGCAGAAAATGAAAAAGATTTTATTATTAGAATAGCAATGAGTACTACCTTAAAAACATAAACACACAAATGGCAGCTCCAAAAAGATAACAAACATTGACTCACTGAAAAATATATATTAAATGCTAACTGATAATCTAATAACTAGGATGTGTCCAAATAATAAAGGTATTACACAAAAACTAAGCTACTAGATACACAGAAAAAAACCTTAAAGTAAAAGACCCTTGCTAGCTAAAGATCACTACATCTAGATGCACAGGGAAAATATAACATTTAATAAACCTAAACACATGCAATGGTGTCTAGGAAAAAAATGAATAAAACTTATACCAAGGGAAAAGCACAGGGGAGAAAAAAGATGTTAGCAAGACTCAAACCCTGGCCAGCAATAGCAAAAACATGAAAAATAAATACACAGCATGGATATATAGAGTCTCTGGGATCCAGGCACAGAGGCAGACAAAATGCAGTTGTCTAGGAAAAAATAAAGATATTGCTTGCCAAAGCGCATTGAATTGATACAACACAGGTGTGCATGAATGCCACGAGGAACCCTAACTCCCAATACAGGAGAGAAAGATACTCAGCTGTCTTGTCGTGACAAGGGAGGTCGGTTGCTAGTAGTAGGCATTCCAATGCGTGCTGGTTTAAAAGATCAAATGTCCACAGAGATCACAGCATGCAGTGAGAGTCATGTCAGAAGAAAATTAATGGGGAGCTGCCAGAAGGAAACCACTCTACGCGTTTCGCCCGTGGGTGGGCTTCATCCCGGAGTGATACAGACAGGTGAAGGTCAGCTAGTCTTTAAAGAGTTTCCCTTAATTTACTGCACTGCCCGCCGGACCTCTCAGCCAGTCACGATCACGTTGCTCAGTGATTGACGTCACTCGCACCGGTGCCTGCGATGAGATGATTACTGCTGAAACATCAGAGGCAGGGAATCCCTGCTGGTGTAGTTACTCTGTGTTCCCACACAAGTGCGCATGTGCTGAGATGTCAGCTTCTTGTTGTTATTGCCATGGGTGACGTCATCTGGGCCATGATATGCTTAAAGAGGCAGCGCACCAAATCTGGCAGTCTATGTATAGGAGGGCAGCAGAGAAGGGACACAGATGTTAAACATAGAAATACAAGAGATATAAAGATTACTACACATTAGATATCAAATGAGAGCAGACAGAAAAAAACTGCACTAGATGTTAGGTGAGCAAATATTAAATAATAATCATAAGATTAAAAAGATAAATTGTAAAACAGACTATAGGGACACTAAGGTACAGAAATGGACAGTAGAGGAAATAAAATAATGCAAAACTTTACAAGTTAAGGACATAAGAAATTATTAGTCACTAGTAATCTACATGACATCTTATATAACCATGCAAGAAATATGTATAAAGGTGGGGGCAATGAAAAAGTATTATTATAACAACATTGCAAAGCCAAGGGAATCATTCATTCCCTTGGGTTGCATAGTGTTTAGGAGGACAATCCAACGGCATTCCTTTTTAAGAAGGGCTTTCTCCAGATCGCCACCTCTGATACCCAGTGATACTTTGTCAAAAGCAAATGCCGAAATACACGAACTGTCTGAGGCATGCCAATTTAAAAAGTGTCTTGCCACTGAGGTGATCTTTTTAGAATCGAGTTTGTTGAGGTGGACTTCCTGAATATGTCTGTCCCTACATTGCCACCATTATCAATAGAAATCTTGAGATCCAAGAAGTCAATTGATGTTGTACTGGATTTATACGTAAGTCGAATATTGAGCTTGTTGCGGTTGAGCACATCGACGAAACTCTTAAGCTCAGCGGTAGTGCCCTGCCAGAGAATAAGAATATCGTCGATGTATCTCAACCACAACAAGACATGTGAGGTCAGATTAAGGTTCTCATCACAGAATACCACCTCACTCTCCCACCACCCCAAAAACAAATTTGCGCATGATGGGGCACAAGTGGCCCCCATCGCTGTCCCTCTAATCTGTAAATAAAATCTGCTCTTAAAAACAAAAAAATTATGGTGCAAAATAAAGGACAGGAGTTCCAAGAGTAGATCTATGAGGTTAGAGCTGACCTCACATGTCTTGTTGTGGTTGAGATACATCAACGATATTCTTATTCTCTGGCAGGGCACAGCCGCTGAGCTTAGGAGTTTTGTCGATGTGCTCAACCGCAACAAGCTCAATATTCGACTCACGTATAAATCCAGTGCCACATCAATTGACTTCTTGGATCTCAAGATTTCTATTGATAATGGTGGCAATGTGGGGACAGACATATTCAGGAAGTCAACCTCAACAAACTCGATTCTCCACGCCTCAAGTTTCCATCAGCATCACTAGATTCAAGGCATTCCTCGTAGTGAATTCTTGAGGTTAAAGCGTAACTGCTCTACTGAGGAATGCTTTGAGACTAGGGCAGTCGAGATGCGCAATAGATTTACATCTAGAGGATATAGCAAAAGGTGTATTGACCAGGGGTATAAAAACACTGTGACAAAAAAACGTGTAACACTATTACAACCGCAAAAAAAGATTGGTGACACTAAAACACGCTTCATTGGTACCTATAACGATAGATGGGGTGACCTGAGATCTATTCTTCAGAAGCACAGGCCGATTCTATGTACAGATGGGGAATTAAAAGATTTATTGGGTGATAGAGCGAATCTAACGAGTAGACGGTCACCCAACCTAAGAGACCATCTTGTACATAGTCACTATGTTCCCCATACTAGTGAGACATTTCTCTCAGTAAGAGCTAAAGGCTTCTCCAAGTGTAACAATTGTTCAGCATGCAAATTCATGCTACCCACAGATAAGTTTCTTAACAGTGATCAAACTAAAACCTATGACATTGAATATACCCTCAACTGTAAATCCAAAGGGGTTGTCTAACTGTCTAACATGCCCTTGCAAATTTAAATACATAGGAATGACCACCCGCGAACTTCGGTTCAGGATCTTAGAGCACTCTAGAAACATCAGATCAGCTCAGCGGGATTTGGATAATTTTAAAAAGATCACCTCAGTGACAAGACACTTTTTAAATTGCCATGCCTCAGACAGTTCGTGTATTTCGGCATTTGCTTTTGACAAAGTATCACTGGGTATCAGAGGTGGCGATCTGGAGAAAGCCCTTCTTAAAAAGGAATGCCGTTGGATTGTCCTCCTAAACACTATGCAACCCAAGGGAATTAATGATTCCCTTGGCTTTGCAATGTTGTTATAATAATACTTTTTCATTGCCCCCACCTTTATACATATTTCTTGCATGGTTATATAAGATGTCATGTAGATTACTAGTGACTAATAATTTCTTATGTCCTTAACTTGTAAAGTTTTGCATTATTTTATTTCCTCTACTGTCCATTTCTGTACTTTAGGGTCCCTATAGTCTGTTTTACTATTTATCTTTTTAATCTTATGATTATTATTTAATATTTGCTCACCTAACATCTAGTGCAGTTTTTTCTGTCTGCTCTCATTTGATATCTAATGTGTAGTAATCTTTATATATCTCTATGTTTAACATCTGTGTCCCTTCTCTGCTGCCCTCCTATACATAGACTGCCAGATTTGGTGCGCTGCCTCTTTAAGCATATCATGGCCCAGATGACGTCACCCATGGCAATAACAACAAGAAGCTGACATCTCAGCACATGCGCACTTGTGTGGGAACACAGAGTAACTACACCAGCTTGGATTCCCTGCCTCTGATGTTTCAGCAGTAATCATCTCATCGCAGGCACCGGTGCGAGTGACGTCAATCACTGAGCAACGCGATCGTGACTGGCTGAGAGGTTCGGCGGGCAGTGCAGTAAATTAAGGGAAACTCTTTAAAGACTAGCTGACCTTCACCTGTCTGTATCACTCCGGGATGAAGCCCACCCACGGGTGAAACGCGTAGAGTGGTTTCCTTCTGGCAGCTCCCCATTAATTTTCTTCTGACATGACTCTCACTGCATGCTGTGATCTCTGTGGACATTTGATCTTTTAAACCAGCACGCATTGGAATGCCTACTATTAGCAACCGACCTCCCTTGTCACGACAAGACAGCTGAGTATCTTTCTCTCCTGTATTGGGAGTTAGGGTTCCTCGTGGCATTCATGCACACCTGTGTTGTATCAATTCAATGCGTTTTGGCAAGCAATATCTTTATTTTTTCCTAGACAACTGCATTTTGTCTGCCTCTGTGCCTGGATCCCAGAGACTCTATATATCCATGCTGTGTATTTATTTTTCATGTTTTTGCTATTGCTGGCCAGGGTTTGAGTCTTGCTAACATCTTTTTTCTCCCCTGTGCTTTTCCCTTGGTATAAGTTTTATTCATTTTTTTCCTAGACACCATTGCATGTGTTTAGGTTTATTAAATGTTATATTTTCCCTGTGCATCTAGATGTAGTGATCTTTAGCTAGCAAGGGTCTTTTACTTTAAGGTTTTTTTCTGTGTATCTAGTAGCTTAGTTTTTGTGTAATACCTTTATTATTTGGACACATCCTAGTTATTAGATTATCAGTTAGCATTTAATATATATTTTTCAGTGAGTCAATGTTTGTTATCTTTTTGGAGCTGCCATTTGTGTGTTTATGTTTTTAAGGTAGTACTCATTGCTGTTCTAATAATAAAATCTTTTTCATTTTCTGCACTTGAGGAGCATCCAGTTCTTTTCACTACAGTTTTGCATTAATATTCTTGTGGTATATTTTAGAGTGCTATTTAGGGGATTGTCATAGTTCTTCTTTGTGTGTTATAAATTATTCACATCCCCCAGCACCAACAGTGTCTCTTTAATATTTTATTCCTGACACTTTATTCTTTGGGTTTATTTTTGATACCCAAGCAATTAGTGATAATTAGGGTCTGGTTTAGCCACTTATTCCTGGTGTGAGCAGCATTTCTTTTTTGTGTGTTTGAAAAATTACAGTACACTCACCAATGTATAAATAAAGCTGCTAAATACATTTGAAATACATGAGATACATAAACATTAGCAAAACAATAATTTATTATGCCTGTATGTATATCCATATAGATATACATAACATACAGCGGCAATAAAAGAGCATAAAAAACAATGCATTTACATCCAAAAATAACATACAATATACCCATTCAGTGTCCCTGAATGTATGTATATCCCTAGGGACATAGATCAATTCAGGGGCATTAAATGTAAATTGAAAAAAAATACACTTTAAAAAATTTCAAAAAACCTGTAAAAATTAAAATAATATACTTTTCTTTTGTTTACTTACCATTAGATGCCCACTCACCGAAATCCAGGGGAACCGTAAGCTCTCGAACCAAATCCAAAGGTAACCATAAAATAATAAACCCTTACAATCCATGTGTGTCTTCTTTCTTCTTATTTGTAATCCATTTAGTCACGGGGTGTTCATCTGTATTCTTCTATCTTCTTTCTTCTTCTGCTCACTTCCGGGGTCTTCTTTGGCCACGCCCTGGTCTTGTTTCTTCTTTAGGAGGTCCGTCCTCCTCTGCGTCTTCAAAATGAGACGACATAGGCTTTTATAGGCCTATGACGTCACATTTTCGTCAATTGGTTCCCACGGCCCTGATTGGGCCGTGAAAACCATGTGATTTGGGGGGTGGGGGAGGGGGAAATGATGACGTCATTTAAAGGCAATGACGCCAGCCAATCAGAATGGCTGAGCTTCATTTGCCTTTGGGATGATGTCATCAAAAGAAAGATGGTACGGTAGCCAATCAGAGTTGGGATGTTATCGTGACACTTATATGCTTATATATATATATATATGTTGTGTTTATT
Source organism: Ascaphus truei (assembly GCF_040206685.1). NCBI lineage: Eukaryota > Metazoa > Chordata > Amphibia > Anura > Ascaphidae > Ascaphus > Ascaphus truei. The sequence goes on from NC_134484.1 coordinate 153,927,480, forward strand.
TTGGGGGTTCAATATGAGCTTGTAGGTGTCATGTATGTTTTACAATTCTTGTTCAGTTAGTCTTAGCTTATTGGAGGGTGGCAACCTCCTACCTAATTTAAGCTCACCCCCTCCCACATTTAAATGGTTAAAAGCTCACTCCATAGCATCTCCCACTCACAGGGTTACTTGCTTGCTTGCAGTCTGATTGTGACAAATCTAATACAGAGTGCTTTTCCTGGTAATGTACCGGTTAATAAAAGCTTCAGTCAGACTTAGAACTATGCAACTAATTTTGACAGATTTATTTTAAATCATTCTTCCTGGTAATGCACAGGTTATTAAGAATCTATGTTACTGTTAGGGACCCTTGAGATGTGGTCTGCCGTGTAGTGGCTCAGGGGCTTACAACAATTTGGCCAAAATGTTAAACTAAAAGACCATTTTATTTAATAGATATCTATACATAGATATTTAGTCACTGTACCGTGTATGAGTTTCACAGCATGTGCACTGAGCTCTGTCTGTGTTTCATGTTCTGTCTCTGGTTTTAAATATATATTGCCATGCTCAGTAGCACTCCTCTGTGACACTTATGTGCTTATATATATGTTGTGGTTATTTTGGGGGTTCAATATGAGCTTGTAGGTGTCCTGTATGCTAGTTAGATTTGAATGATGGTGGTTACTTTGAATTAGATTTTTTTTTGCCACTTGTTTGGCTTTAGGAATTGAAAAGTGAATTGTATAATTGATTTGGATTGTATTGTAATTGGTTTAGGAAATTGATTAATTGATTGATGGTAAATGTATTTATGTTGCTTAGTTTCTATTTGATTTTGTGGATGGCAGTGGTGGTTAGGGGACATTTTTCATAGTGTATTTTGCATAGTGTTACATGATGCACAGATTAAATGCATCATGTACACACTCAATGCAATTGTGTGACATTTGATATACATTTGTCTAGCTGCTGGTTTGTTGGTTTATTTTTATAAGTGCTGCTGGTTTAATTGTAAGATGCAATGTGGTGATTTTCAGATTAAGATTTCATGTTTTTATTTATGCATGTTTTATGTATTTTATAATGGGCAAATAATCTATTATCCATATCTGGATAATAGTTATTTTGCCCATTACTGTATTGTATGTGTTAGGGGGCGGGGGGGATGTGTGTTATATATTGCTATGTTTATTGGGGGCAATTGTCCCCAATAAACATGCTATTGTCCCTTAACCCCTTCATTGCCTTAGCGGATAGCTGCTAAGGTAAGGAATTATTGTTTATTGATATGTGTGTTTTGACATTAGTGTAGATGTGTAGGGGGTCTCCGGAGCTGAACCGCATTGGTTTCAGGTCCGGGGACCCCCTATTTCAGGAGATACAGGCCCCGTTATGGGGTGCCGGTATCCCCTGCAGAATGTAAATGTCCGGGTCATGTGACGCGGAAGCTTTCAAAGTGCAGGGGATACCGGCACCCCATAACGGGGCCTGTATCTCCTGAAGTAGGGGGTCCCCGGACCTGAAACCAATGCGGTTCAGCTCCGGAAACCCCATGCTCATGTACACTATTATTAAAATGTATTTGTTTTGTGTGTACGATCGCCTGTAACAGGCTTGCATGGAGATGGCAAATTTCCATGCAAATGTTACATGCGGCTTTTTTTTCTATCAGCTAGAGTACGTAAAGTTTAAGAACGCTAGCAGGGGGGAAAAAAGCAACACATACACTGTGGCTGTTTTGAGCACGTACTATAGAAAATGGGCTCAAGGCCTTAGTGAATCGCGTCTCCGGCTTCACTTTTTATCGGACATGCTTTTTTTTCCAGCCAGACGCAAAAGCACGGAGCTTAGTGCATAGCCCCCATAGTCTTTCAGTGTATCTGTCATTAAATATGTCCCTCTGGTATATATAAACACTTCTGTAAACCAATGCAATTAGGGGATATGGTGTTGAAAAAGAGGGGGGGAATAGATGCGGGAGGGGGACGCTCCTGTCAGGACACGGTCACAGTGAAGACCCCATATAGCCAGGCCAATCCTCTCCTTCAACATTTCAAACTAGCAATGACCCCAACTCAGATAGACTTAACTTCTTGGCTCATTAAGCTGAAGCATCAGCACATAGAAAACACTTGTGGCAACCGCCACTTGTACTCACTGCACCTGCCATCGCTGCTGGATCCGGACTCTGTGGGCGTGCTGTCTCCAAAGGTAAGGTAGATGGTAGATCTCCTGACATGCAGGAAAAAGGAGAGCACTGCTCCAGACAAAACGGGGAACAAAACAGGAATTGCTAATAATAATAGGGATTATTCACAGAACCACTTGGCAACATTGCTGTCTCAAAATAGTAGTCCTCTTACATGTTTCACACTCTAGGCGCTTTATCAAAGAGTCAAGTTATAAACAAGACCAAACACAAGGAAAGAGAATACAGGATGGGACCATACGATAGATGTGTAGAATGCCAGTGCATCAGAATTAACGAGTACTTTAAACATTGAAGTGTCTGCAACAGGACCACTATTCTGTGGTACTGTGGTATATGATATAATTACCCTAATAGGGTTAGGGGACTAGTACCTAATGCCATAAGGCACCAATAAACAGTACAACCAATGTCCCATACAGTGAGAAATAAGGGTATAAAAACCCACACATGCAACTCACTGTTAATTTCCAGGATCCAAAGGAGTAGTCCACAGCAGTAGATTTAGTAGCGTGCAGTCCACCAAGGCAGAAATCAGGAACAGGTAGAAAAAAAGGCAGTGCACTGCCTAGAGAAACAGGAGGAGGCTCACGGAAGCAAAAAAGCATTTATTTCAATAAAGGGATCAGACAAGGCCCCCCCATAGCTACAGCAGGTGTCCCACCTACGCGTTTCGGGCTATATGCTCTTTCTCATGGACCATACGATAACTATTAAATGCCAGACAGGTTGTGGTTCATTAATAAAATGCTTGGGTAAACAGGTAAGTCTTGACCCTGTTTTTATAGATTTCCAGAGAGGGGACCTCTGAAACTGTACGAGGCAGATTGTTCCAAAGAGTGGGCGCAGTCTGGCTAATAGTGGTGTAAAGATGGTCAGCGCGAACCTCGTGGACCTCACGAATATAGTGGATCCGGATGCAGTATTGAGACAAGAATAAGAGAATAAAAGAATAAAACACGATATTAGTGTATCATATCCACAGTGGGGGATAGGGGGGATGAAGGGGAGGGGGGGATTGGGAAGGGGGAGTGGGGGGGTGGGGTAGGTGCGGACGGTGGTGGGATGGATGGTGGGTTCCCACTAACTAATCACAGAATACATAGAGTATATGGATCCAGTGACTCACACGGGCTTGTGTGGTGTCTCTCCCTCAACGCTGACTGGTGTGGGTAAATACAGACTCATATACTGGAGTCTCAGATATATATTAAACTCACACGGCCTGATGTGAGTCCTTGCCCTCAGAGGGTAATGTCCTGTATGGATGTTGTCCTGTTGTTCCAGCAGAGTTGTCCCCCGATGGGTGTGGTGTGTGAGTGCCTCCTCTCCCCGTGTCCCAAATGACCAAAAAGAAATGTGCAAACCAAAAGTCCAAATGGGAGGTAGAAGAGGAAAAACGGTCACTACTTCCCAGTGAACCAAACAAGTAGTTGTTGAATAAAAAGTTCGACGCGTTTCATCCCTTAGAAGGGACTTTTTCAAAGAGTATTTTGTCTCCAATGCCAGACACATATATATACAGACAAACAACATCTGATTGGACCATTCTTAAACTAGACACAGCAGATAGCAATCATAGTTAAGTAGTGACTCAGATGTATAACATATATTAACCTCAGCTAGTCTGATAGGAAACAAACAGGCATAATTATACTAATAGACAGTGTATATACAAAAAACAATGTGAATTTAAAAACAAGAACATGATGTTAAGCAAAAATGACTAAAAAGTAATGAATAACTATCATGGAAAAATATATAGCAGATATTAATAAACATATAAATCATGATCATATTTATAAACCGGATAATATAATATGACTCGTTTATATGGAGAAATCATTACACATGTTAGATGAAATAAGGAACAAAAATAATCTCAATCAAGTATAACAATTATGAAAAATATATACAAATAATTAATCTAAGAGAAAGTGTTTTAATTCCCAGTCTGAATTCATTCCAAATGGATGGAGAGTATCGAGCATATATATCCAGTACATTTCTCTTTTGTTTAGCCTGTTCTCCCTATTGCCCCCTCTTGGATGATGGGGTATACATTCGATGGCTGAAAAGGAAAAATTACCAATGCCCCCCATTGGGCATTGGGAGAAATGCCTGGATACCGGATGGTTCAAATCCTGTTTTTTTATTAGACGTGTATGTTCAGCTATACGAAGTCTCAATGCTCTAATCGTGCGGCCCACATATCTGTGGCCACATGCACATGAGAGTACGTAAACAACATAAGATGTGTTACAGTTTAAGAAGTTTTTGATGTAAAACTTCTTTTTCCCTTTTGAGTGTGTAATAAACTTTGCAGGTAATGCATACTGACACATAGTACAATTTGCGCAGCTGTAAAATCCCTTGGGTATGGTTGTAATTCTGGGACTTCTAGTCTTTGAGTCAAAAAGACTGGGAGAAAGATGAGCGGCCAAGGTCTTAGCCTTACGAAAGGTAAATCTTGGGCCACTAGACAATGAAGAACCAATCATGTTCTTGTTTTTAAATTCACATTGTTTTTTGTATATACACTGTCTATTAGTATAATTATGCCTGTTTGTTTCCTATCAGACTAGCTGAGGTTAATATATGTTATACATCTGAGTCACTACTTAACTATGATTGCTATCTGCTGTGTCTAGTTTAAGAATGGTCCAATCAGATGTTGTTTGTCTGTATATATATGTGTCTGGCATTGGAGACAAAATACTCTTTGAAAAAGTCCCTTCTAAGGGATGAAACGCGTCGAACTTTTTATTCAACAACTACTTGTTTGGTTCACTGGGAAGTAGTGACCGTTTTTCCTCTTCTACCTCCTATGCCACGTTTTACGAACGGAGCACACAGGAGTCTACAACTGCAGCAGTTATTCTCCCTATCCTACGGAGGAGGCGGCGTCCAGCTGACACACGCTGCAAGGCATCGCACACAGGCTCCCCGGTCTTCACACAGCTGATTGCCGTCTGGTTGCGGCTCGAGGATCATCCGTGCGTGCTGACGCACCATCACGTGGGTCCCCAGATCGACGCGGCTGGTACAGACACGCAGCTCCCATTTCCACCTACATCGGTGAGCAGAAGGGGAAGGCTTGCAAGCCAGATAGCGGTGCAGCGATACCTTTTACCGGAGTGTCAGGCAAGGACGCCACACACGTGGGATTCACAGTATCGTGTACCCGGCAGCCGTGCATGGTTTAATACGGGTTACCATCTCAGCATACTGTTTGCCTTCAGGGGTTGTTCCGGATACCAGTCGGGTAAGGTTAGCATTATTGGGACATTTCAAGGGTCACAGCACTTGTTACGGTGGTCACATTTTCCTGTACCCCTGGTCCACATTTGCTTAATTAACCCCCGACTGGTTTGTCTCATATCCATCATCCACCCCTACTTTATCTTATACTTTTCCTAATTTATACCTGCTGGAGACTCCACTCCTAGTTACACCTGGACAGAGATTGCTTATCACTATTATATATGATTGTGTAGCATTGGAACTCAGGAGTTTATTCTCCATTTTTTCCCCCTCAAAAGTCCAAATGAATTAAAAGGTCTTTAATGGGTTGACAGTGAAGACATGTGCATACACTATGCATACATGTTGTGATGCTTAAAAAATATAAAACAATATAAGACACGATACCACAATGAACTGAACAGTATGTGATGTACTGAAGCAAACACAAAAAAAGGACTCTCACACTAAACAAATATATAAAATCACTTGCCCAGCATCGCCTGCTCAGAGCACTCCTGCACGATCTCCTCCTCCGTTTTTTGCTCCGGAACCGGAACGCCAGTTGGAGCAAAAAACGGAGGAGGAGATCGTGCAGGAGTGCTCTAAGCAGGCGATGCTGGGCAAGTGATTTTATATATTTGTCTTCACTGTCAACCCATTAAAGACCTTTTAATTCATTTGGACTTTTGGTTTGCACATTTCTTTTTGGTCATTTGGGACACGGGGAGAGGAGGCACTCACACACCACACCCATCGGGAGACAACTCTGCTGGAACAACAGGACAACATCCATACAGGACATTACCCTCTGAGGGCAAGGACTCACATCAGGCCGTGTGAGTTTAATATATATCTGAGACTCCAGTATATGAGTCTGTATTTACCCACACCAGTCAGCGTTGAGGGAGAGACACCACACAAGCCCGTGTGAGTCACTGGATCCATATACTCTATGTATTCTGTGATTAGTTAGTGGGAACCCACCATCCATCCCACCACCGTCCGCACCTACCCCACCCCCCCACTCCCCCTTCCCAATCCCCCCCTCCCCTTCATCCCCCCTATCCCCCACTGTGGATATGATACACTAATATCGTGTTTTATTCTTTTATTCTCTTATTCTTGTCTCAATACTGCATCCGGATCCACTATATTCGTGAGGTCCACGAGGTTCGCGCTGACCATCTTTACACCACTATTGCCACATTGAGAAGAACACGGGATTCTCTTCTCCAAGGTCAAGCAGCAACCACAAAATCAACAAAAAGGGCCAGTATTTGTTTTTCTACACACCCTTTTGCACCACAAACACCAAAACCACATTTTATATTTTATATTTTATCATTTTTTTAACTGAGTAAGGCATTACAACAACTTTTTAAGCCACAGAATTTAGGGAGCGCCCCAGTCCAAATAACCTCCAGCAGTCTGGCTAATGGCTTGAGATCCAAAAGGAAGTTAAGGAGATTATGGGAACTGTTAGGACTCCTTCATCTGCAGATCGATATGATTGAATGAGAGTATTGGGAACTATAAGCTCTTTCAGATAGCTTGGACCCTGGTCATGTAGTGCTTTGAATGTCAATCATAGTGACATACTGTATGGAGTACGTCAGAACTTTTCGATGAGGTGTTGGCACTTGTATCCTATTTTAGGATTAGAGTTTAATTTTGTTATTTGATATAGTTAAAACAATGGTAGATATTTGTGGGGAGAACATTAAAGGGTTCTTGTGTGCATATCTAATATTTTATTTTTCCCTGTCTTACCTCCATGCAGTTCCCTTTACAAATATGTAACTAACAAATATGATGTATTTTAACCAAATGTCCCATTTACATGTATGCCAGCAGTACCTAGGCTTTGATCAACCTGCCTTGTTGAGTTAAAATCAACTTCTGCAGTCAGGAAGGCTGCATTGGATCCCATTAGCATGGGATAACTTTTTCTAATCATTCCTTATGCCTTTTCACTCAGTGCTCCACTTCTCACTTCAGGTCTAAATTCTGTAAATCATCTTATTCCAGTAAATATTTAGGCAGTTACAGGATGCAGACATACTGTAACTCTACTGATTTCAGGTAACTGTTGGTCTAAACTTCAGGAGAGTTATTAATAATTCCACTCACAAATTATCCTATTCTTTACTTGTTATTACAAATGCTTTATACACAGTATGCCAGTAAATATAATTCCCACAATGTCCTTCAAGTGTTTTTGTTACTGTTCATTTTTTATCATTATAAAATGTAAATAAAAATATGAAAAAATAACTTTACATTGCTTTATAATTACAAAATATCTGTTTCTAGGTACATGCTATGATTACAACATACATTTGTTTAAACCTGGATGTAGTTTCTACACATTTTAAGAATAAACAGGAGAACAAATGGCCCATCACGCTGCTGCAAAACAACATTATGAACTGGTGGGACAGGACCATCTATCATTTGATATGAGTAATTTGAATCTACAATCTTACAGAATTCACTCACTTTCATCACATGAAAGTCCCATCCAGGGGAAACATGATGATCAAGAAACGTATAACTTGCTACAAGCTCGGGAGTTAGAACAAGTCAAGTCTCGAGCTGCTCAGATGGAGAAGACTATGCGGTGGTGGTCAGACTGCACAGCCAACTGGAGAGAAAAGTGAAGTAAAGTTAGAGCAGAGAGAAATAAAGCCAGAGAAGAAGTCAGGCAACTTGGAGCCAAATTGGACACCATCATGAAAGAAATTAGTGTTTAAAAAAAAAGAAAAAAAACAGTTACTAGATGAACATGAGCATCTGATAACCTGGAAAAACAAAAGAAGCTGTCTAAAAGATTTATTCAGGAAGTCAGAAGGAAACAACATTCAATTAATGCAATGGGCGCCTGTTGATGATTTGCTACAGGGTAATACAACCTCTATAACACATGAGATCCAAAAAAATGTGAGAAACATTTTAAACATTTTCTTTTGAATGAATTAAACTATAGGTTACTATCTAAAGCTCCAGTGGCATTCTGTCATTTATTGCATTTAAGGTGTATTTGAACGCAACAAGCATTCAATGGACCTTGTTCACTTAAATTGTGATAGCAGTTTAGCATGTGTAATGTCACTCAAGCAAATAGAATAAGCATAGCTGAACTAATTACATGAGTTGAGCCTTATCTATTTTAGCACGGACATAGCCAAAATGATTGCGAAAGTTATTTTGCGGTAAGACGCTACATTTTACAATTCGCAGCTCCATTGTTTTGAATGGCAAATTGCAAAATAGTGTTGAAAATTGCACCAATGGAAATGCCTCACCAGGCAATAACGGGCGCAATTATTTTCGCTATATCTGTATATCAGTTGATGTAAAAATGGTAACACTTTGAACATAACAGAATATGCAGAATATCACACAAGGTAGTACAACACTGTTACATGTATTGAATTGCATGTCGGTGAAAATATGGCAATGTTTGTTTTAAGAATATGAATCACCTGAAAACCAAGAGTGAATACATATATATTTGTAATTACACATCCTATATTTTAATCTGACAGGAGTATATAACCGTAGTATATTTTCTAATTCACACAAATGGCTAAAACTAACAGGCTAGATGCAGAAATTTATATTTTGTATTATAGTTCATGCATTATGCAACTGTTTTCTAACATTTAGCCTATTATTGTGACATTGACCTGTTAATCATAACACATTACACACTAAAGCAAATTACATGAGGTTAACCAGGTTTTACTCCTGTAAAAAAAAAACATTGTTTTTGTTAACGTCAAGCAAATTACTTCATTTGACTCTAAATTATATTCATCCTATAGTAAAAAAAGCTCTGTTAATGTTAACGGTGGGAAAAAACCTTTCGTTATATAAGCAATACCTAAGTTTAGCATTACTAACAAACAGATATTGATACAGTATAGTGATTTTGTTGTGGAAGATAGAGAGAGATAGAGAGAGAGAGCGAGCGCTCAATCTGGTGGATGACACATTAGGGAGCTTGGTGAATCTCAGTCTAAGGGGCCTATTCTAGTAGCTTTGATAGGTGATTTAGACGGTTTTGATCACTTTTCAAGTGAGTTGGCATGTGTACTGTAGCTAACCTGTAGCTTGAACACCTGCCTCTTCCCGATCGATAGCGCTCCTGCTCAATTAAACCCAGTGGGAGCTCAAAAATTGCCCAAACTCGCATTTTTTACAAATTGGGCTCACATCCTGGTTGCAACTTGCACATTCTGATATCGCCACCTTGATGGGATCCTTGATGTGACTTTAATGGAGAAAATGTATTCTTACTACATCGGATTGAAGCCGGGTGTCTCCGGAGCTAACCTGTATTAATAGCAGCTCCAGAGATATGCTGCTTCTATCCTATGTAATAAAAATACATTTACAGGCAGCTTTATTAACTTAGCGGCTAACCGCTAAGGTCATGAAGGGGTTAAATTCCAGTGCCCAGTTTCTTGGGGGTAGAGGAGGTGGGTGAAGGTTGGAGTTGTCCAGGGTAGGTGTTTAGGGCTTCCGAGAGGGTTGCGGGAGGGGTTAACGCCTTATTTCCCTTTGGAGTTACTACCGCTAAGGTAATGAAGGGGTAAACCTCTCCTGCAACCCACTCGGTAGACCTACACACCCTCCATGGGCCAAATACCCCCTTCATCCACCCTTACTACCCCCAATAAACATTAAAATACAATACAGCAACCAATACTATCCAATACACCCATTGATTGTCAGTGTGGCTACCTATATTCTCAATGGGAGCAAAGATAACCATGATGGCAATGAATGGGCACCCTACTACCCACCCCCTTTACCCCCAACAACCCACTACCCAACACATACAGCACAGTAATGGGCAAAATCCCTATTATCCAGATTTGGATAATAACACATTTGCCCATTAGAAATTAGAAATTACCCATCCAGAATATAGTAAATGAAGGTGGTACTTACCCCTGCCAGAATAAATGCCAACCTCGTCCTCATCTCGTCCTCCTTGTCCTCCATGGGCAGCAACATTAAAATAAAAAAATAAACTACTGGCTACTAACCTTAGCGGTTAGTAACTGTGGTAGTAATTAAGGGGTTAACTCCACTGATACCTACCTGGGAGGCCTAACCACCCTCCCCAGTGCAACGCCCCCCCAATACCCTCTAACCCCATCACCATACGTAAAAATGAGCAAAAGCACTAATAGCCAAAAATGGCTAATACCTCGTATGCCCATTTGTTTTCAAAACAAAAGAAATACACAATAAAATAAAAAGCAATTAACAGTACAATACTGTAAATTACACAGTAACCAATAAACCCATCGATTGTCACTGTGGTAAACCATGCCCACAATATGAGCATGGATTGCCACGATGGCAATAAATGGGCAACCTAAAAAAAAAACAACCACCAAATAAAATACATGACATTAAAAAAAAAAACATTTGCCAAAATGCATTGATTGTCAATGCGCTTGTCTATACCCTGAGAGGGTACACAATGATCCTCAACAACATGATGAGAAGGTCCATGATCCTTCGTGTCTTGAATGGGAGTCTCCAGTGAGTAGATCTTCTTTCTTTTCTTCTCCAACATGTCCAGGAGATGTTGATCCGATTACTTCATTGGGTCAAATGAGATGTGATAGACCTTATATAAGGCCTGTGACATCACATATGACCGACAAATGGTACATCCACCATTCCAATTAGTGGATTTACCATGGGATGGCTTCCATTTTTTAAATGATGTGATGTCATCTTAAAGGGAGGGAAGCCAGTCAATCAGATAGCATATGCTTCACTCCCTTTAAGATGATGTAATTTCAGCAAAAAAATGGAAGCCATCACATGGTACACCCACCAATTTGATTGGTGGAAGTACCATGTGATGCCTTTCCTGGAGTGATGTGACATCATAAAAAAGTGAGGGAGGCATGCAACCTAATTGGATGGCTTCCTTCCCTTTTTGATGATGGCACATCACTCCAAAAATGAAAGGCATCACATGGTACATTCACCAATCTGATTGGTGGATGTATCATTTGTCAGTCATGTGATGTCACAGGCCTTATATAAAGGTCTGTCACATCTCATTTGACCCCAAGAAGTAATCGGATCAATATCTCCTTGACATGCTGGAGAAGAAAGAAGAACTACTCACCAGGCTTCCTCTTCAAGCAACTTAGGATTATGGACTTCTTCGCATCATGCGGCTGAGGATCATTGCGTCGTGGGGCAAAAGTTGGTGCCTCTGTTGGATGATGAGGATGAATGTTCATCCCGGCAAAGGTAAGAAACACATTGATTGGATTTTATTTCATTGTGGATTTTTTTTTTAGGATGCCCATTGGCTGGCAATGTGTTTTCTATGGCCCTTTCAGCGTATAGATAAGCACATTGACAATCAATATTTTTTTTGGCTATTTTTTTTAATGTAAATTTAATATATTTTATTTGGTGGTTGTTTTTTTTTAGGTTCCTATTTATTGCCATTGTAGCAATCCATGCCCATATTGTGGGCATGGTTTATCACAGGGAGAAACAATTGTTTAACTGGTTACTGTGTAATGTATTGTATGTAAATGTTATTTTATTGTGTATCTATTTTGTTTTGAAAACAAATGGGCAATGTCCTATTAGCCATTTTTGACTTGTAGTGCTTTTGCCCATTAGTATGTGTGGCTATGGGGGGGGGGGAGAAGGGGTGGGTGATCAAGTTAGTGTCCCGGGGAGGGTGACTAGGCCTCCGTGGTGGGTAGTGGGAGGGTTTAAACCCTTAATTACTATAGCGGTTACTAACCACTAAGGTAATAAAGTGGTTAGTGGCCACCTCCCTGCACAGCTCTTACAGGCGATCACACTGTTTTTATTTTTATAACACAGTATTGAAGCAGGGGGTCTCCGGAGCTGAACCGCATTAATTTCAGCCTCAGGGACCTCTTATTTCCTGAGTTACAGGCCCCGGTATCTCCTGCGTCACGTGACCGGGACATTTAAACTTTATGGAGATACCGGCACCAGATACAGGGGCCTGTAACTCTGGGAGCTGGTGTGCCCGAGACTGAAATTAATGTGGTTCAGCTCCAGAGACCCCTGCTTCAATACAGTGTTATTAAAATAAAATAAAACTGTGCAGTTGCCTGTAAGAGCTGTGCAGGGAGATGCTGCTCTCTGTGTAGCTCTCACAGACTGCAGGAAGATTGCAGGGGTAGAACTTAAAAAAAGACACAGCTAAAGACACGACTGTCCTGAGCTGTATGGCATTTTCCTACCTAACGGTGTCTGACGCGATAACTTTCTGAATACCGTGAAAACACAAATGTCAGACTGTGAGGTAGGTCATACTAAAACGTTTGATATAGCAGTGATTTTAAATCAAAGCTACTAGAATCGTCCCCTAAGTACCTTGTTACAAGTGGTATGAAATGCATCTTTAAAGCACTAAGTTAACCCAGAAGCATTAATGAGTTTAACTAATATAATGCTAGTATTTGAATGTTTACAAACATCATGATTACATTATTTTTTTTAAATCTCTAGCATCTAACCTTTAGACTGCACTGGACTCATTGGAGAGATCTATTTTAACCTCCCAGACACTTAATATTTCAAATGTTTGTATCTCATCAGGTTTAAAAAGGGTTTAAAATAAAAAACAGGGTTAGAAATGGCAATAAGTAATGGATTGATTCAAGTAAGTAAACATATAAAATGCAAACATAAATGCTGATATGCTCCAAAGGTCACTCAACAATACTGTCACTGCTGTTTTTTTTTGATGCTTAAAACTCTTAGTTCAGACAATGTCAAGTTTAATTACGTAAAAAAATAAAACAGTCATAATCCAGCTAAAGAAGCAAAATTACATATGTATATATGTATATAAAAAAATGTTTGCTTGCTATTTGTGACAGTCCCTTCAAGTTTTCAGTTGCCATCAACAGTATATGCACAAAGTACGTTCAAAAGGTCAACCATGTCCCTTTATCAAGTTGAAACTTTGTGAATGAAACAACAAATGTCAACTAATATTTATACTGTGTTTGCAAACTGAAAGATCATTTTTTTAAAGACATATATCCAGATATTGTGGACATTTGAGATGTTTTCAGCCCAACAAAATCCCCATTGAGGTCAAAACGGTAGCTTCATAGTATATCTAATTTATTCCTAAATGTTATTTCTAATTCTAATCATTAACAGCCATTCATTGATGATGTTGCAGGATTAAATTAATTAACACTTAATACTATTGTTGTTAGATCATGTTCTAAATGTTTACCATAACTTACAGCACTGTGTAGTTTACTACTGTACATTGTTTGCTGCAGGTTTCTGACTTCTACTTGTGTAGCACTGTTTCCCCCCTCTCTTGGAGATGTTATGTCTGCTACAAGGTATTATGATGCTGGCATACCTGTGAGGGTCAGGAGAGCTGAGTTGATCTGCGATGTTGAGGAGACCAGGACAGGCTTTTGATAGTTCTTCAAGGTGTCAGCGCCTCCAGTTCCAGTAGCTCCAGGATTTCATGGAGACAGCCCCACTGAAACATAATTCCTCCATACTCCCTGCCCAAGTGACTGATACCCAGGCAGGGGTTTATAAAACGGATGCTTTATTTGTGTAGTTACCAGTCCCCAGACTCTGGATGGTGTGGGACCTCTGATAGTAGAGAGGCATTTGTTGAATTTAGATGGTCTCCCAGCCCCCTAAGGGGCTGGGGGGCATGCTCATCCCTGATGGGAGAGACTCACAGCCCTTCCAGTCTCTCCAACTTCCAGACTAGAACTCACTACTCACTTTGGCATTCCTCCCTGACACCAAGGAGGGCATAGTGTCTGTACCACGATTTTTCTACACACAACCACTATGACACTGCCTCTCCTATTAATCAGAGAGCAGCCTGAGTGGGATCAAAGCCCCAGGATTAACCTGTCACAGCCTGCAGGTCTATCAGGGCTTCTATGATATGAGGCAGAGAGGCAGTCTAGACCAGCTAGGCTACACTTGTAAAAAGGCTTGCAGTACATTAACATCCCTCATTTCTCCAATAGTCAATCTCTGTTAATGTAAACTATACTGTAGCTGTAAATAATAAATGTTTTCGGTGAACTTTTCTTAGATGTTTTACATTATGATTTTTCTCTAGGAAATCGATGTAGTAAAAAAAAAAAAATATGACAAGGATGTGCTGCAGATTTTGGATATTTCTGATATCTTTGACAATGGTGTGCCCAGCCCGCATCTTGAAACTTCAGAAACAAGTATAGAGTACAAAGTACTCAAACCTATGGATAAAGAGTTTTTTATGGTTTCCACCTTACAATTTCATTTAAAAGAAACTCAGAAGATCTTGCAGAATGAACAACAGTAAGTATGAAACACAAGTTACTTTATGAACGGTTTAATAGTGCTTGTAAAACAGATTATATACAGTACTCATACTTGAAGTAATTATTACATGTAGATTCAATAGGTCTAGTTTTTAATTCTTTCAGATATTATATTTTTACAAAGTTTTGACAAAAAATTATGAAATAACCGAAAAGCAAACATAACATTGGTGTACTGTTTGTGCTCGATGCTAAAACAGGGATTAAAATTTGAATAGAGCAGGTGAAGGAGAATTGGAGCACTACTGAAACAGTAGAAAAACTACCAGAGAGTGGGTCCCAAAATGAAAACGTTTTAATGGATCAGTGCATAGGTACAAAAACAAGCCCTAGGGCCCCCACCAACGCGTTTCGAGCTACACGCTCTTTCTCAAGGTGCATAATGATCCCTACTAAACACATACCTGATATACATTCACTTTCCCGACATTTGGCGCCATCCATCCGTCGCTTGGACGCGTCACAAGTGACGCGCCGTGCGCGGCATGGAATGGTGACGTCAGCGCGTCTATGAACGTATAGTGACAACCGAAAACTTTATTAACACTTGAACTCAAACATAACATAATTTTCACAATGAAAACTTTATTAACAAATGAAGACCTGGTAGTATACGAAGCCTTTGTCCAACATAATTAAAAATACTAAACACATACGATCAAAGCGTATGGAGTACATGTGAATAAAAACAAATAAAAAAAACTTTTAAAAGAAATGGTTGATTTGAAAAACAAAGAGGAAGAAGAACTCTTAATTGAAAATACTGGTGTTATCAATCTAACTAACACCTCTCTTTCACAGGCAGAACTTTCTGTCCTAGATAAAGGATTGAAATTTGCACCTATGTCAAAATTTAAACTGTTTGATGTTGTTGTTGATCTGAATAAGTATGTTCGTAAGTTAACCCTTAAACGGTTCTACGAGGGAAGGGGTGTGGAGGGTGGGGATGGTGGCGATCCAGGCGACTCCGCTGAACCACAGGAATTCATTCCTTTGTGTTCAGATGGACTTGCCAGATTGACTCCAGACTCCAATCTACCACCTCCTACCCTGACCTTCAGAGAACAATGTTGTCTACAAGACATGAATTCTTTATTAGATGATAATGAAAGGACTGATATGATTGATCTTTCTAATGTTTTGGGTAGACAACAGTCGGGTTTAAAAAGGAAGTCAGTATTTTTTCCCAACACATATGAAGGGACATTACCTCATGACTTTTGAGAAACTTGTTGAGAGATACTCATTCGAGCTGTCTCCCCTACAGAGCACGATCAATAATCTCAGCAAGATAGAAAAGGACGCTTTACACAAACTAAAATCTAATAAAACTTTAATCATTAAAGGTGCAGACAAAGGGGGAGCCATTGTTGTACAGAGTAGAACACAATATAGAGATGAAGCCATTCATCAATTATCTGATGTATCTTCCTACTCTGTGCTACGTGGCGACCCACCGCAATATTTCTAAAACAGCTTAGGTCCCTCCTGGATGAGGGCTCCCTATTAGGGGTCCTCGATCCAAAGGAGTGTGAATTTCTTTTTGAGGCTCATCCCATCATTCCTGTCTTTCAACATCTCCCAAAGGTCCATAAAACTTCGGTCTCCCCTCCTGCGAGGTCAATAGTTTTGAGTATTGGATCTTTGGGAGATGGTGTCTCTAGATATGTAGACTATTATTTGCAAATTTTTGTACGATCTTTACCATATTATATCAGAGACAGCAGTGACCTTTTGGATCAACTTATATGTAATGAGTGGAAAAGGGGTTACATCTGGGTCACACTAGATGTGACCTCTTTATACACTATCATAGCACATTATCATGGGATGGCGGCTGTCAGATTCTATTTAGATCACTCCACTCTTTCACTAACACAAAGCGCTTTTATTTTAGATTGTATAGACTTTTTATTAACTCACAATTCTTTTTTGTTTGATGGCACTTTTTATCTCCAAACACGTGGAACTGCTATGGGTACCAGCTTCGCTCCCTCATATGCCAACCTATTTTTAGGTTGGTGGGAGTTGATCCATGTGTTTGGAGACAACAATCCCTATCAACAATTTATCACTTTTTATAGACGGTACATAGATGATTTAATTTTTATTTGGGAAGGAGGGGTAGATTCACTTTTATTATTTATTAATTATCTTAATCACAATGATTTAAATTTAAAATTCACTTACACTTATGATCTTCATCACATACAATATCTTGATCTATTTCTATTTATTAATATGAGTATGATGATTAGTTCAGATGTATACAGAAAAAATAATGCATGTAACACTTACTTGAGGGCAGACAGCTGCCATCCCAGATCTCTTCTTAATTCCATTCCCAAAGGACAACTTATACGATTAAAACGAATATGCTTCAATAATGAGGATTTCCTAAAACAATCTGAGGAACTTCTAAATAGATTTGAAGAAAGGGGCTATTCTAAAACTGATCTCAAAAGGTAATTTGATGAAGTGGCAGGCATGAGTAGGGATGACCTTTTAGATAAACAAAGGAAATTAAAAAAACACAAAACATGGGATGGCAATAATCCAATTTTTGTCACACAGTATAATGTACAAGTAAACTGTATAAAAGATATTGTAAAAAAACATTGGAATATTTTGTCTGCAGACCCATTATTAAAAAAAGTGTACTCAGAAGGCCCATGTTTTGTTTTTAAAAAAGCAAAAACTATAGCTAATTACAGTACCGACCAACTTTATTCTAACTTGGCTAGCTTCGCGAATTTCGGAATATCCCGGTGATGTGCGGTTTTGTGTTGTTTTCTCCCGGGGTGTATTGCGTTATTTTCGCTGCTGTGATTTAAGCATTTTATTCCCGCTGGCTGCAATACTGCAATGCCGTGTAAAACTGCATGGGGGCGTTTGCGAGCTGTTGTCTCTGAAGTCTAATACCTTCGCGGTTCAACCTACAGTACAAAGTCTGTGCGTGCGCACGCAGTAATAGTAAAATTGCATATTTAATTTATTTTAAAGTACAGTACTGTACTGTACATGCTCGGACCCTGTTGGGGTGAAGTGAGGGGGTTCCTAACATCTGGGGGAAAATGAATTTTAATTCTATTTTAGTTATATGGTGAGTACTGTCTTCGATGGATAATAGTGTACTGTATGCTGATGTTTTCCGGTCGTACAGTATACTGTGTAATAAACCCGAATAAATAAAACTATGCATTTATTCTACATGTTCAGTATCGTGTCATTATTTGTCTTCTACAGTATACTGTACAGTGCTATACAGTGCCTAACATCTGGGGGCAAAAATAATTTTATTTCTAGGTGCCCTAGAACAGAAGTTCCCACGCCAATTGCCCGTGAACTTGACCGCGCCCCTAAGTAGTTCCCACGCCAATTGCGCGAATATAATGTAAAATAACCCGTTCTGTGGGTCTGAGCGGGTTGAAATTTACCTGGTCCTTATGCGGGAGGACCCTTGCCATAGTGGCAAAATATCAGCCTTGCACAACCCCCGGAACCGGAGGTACCAGAAGACAGTTTAAAAGCACATTACCAAAGTGGCTTTTTTTCTGCCATGCAAGTCAATGGCAGAAACCTGAACTTTAACATCACCCTGACTCCGTTTTGTTGCCACGAGAGGGTCGCAATTTGCCATGCAATACTGCCGCAACGAGGACTACATGGTGACCGAATCTGAGCCCTCTAGGTCGAACAGAACCGGAGTTGTGGGTTCCAGGTTTCTGCTCATTCTGACTTAGCCGGTTCAAAGCTTTCTCCGCCATTACGCTCAATGGTAGGACCCTCCTCGCTGACGTGACCCTTTCTCGCTGACATTACTACTCGGACCCTGTTGGGGTCAAGTGAGGGGGTTCCTAAAATCTAGGGGCAAAATGAATTTTATTTCTAGGTGCCCTAGATCAGAAGTTCCCACGCCAATTGACCTAGTTCCCACGCCAATTGCCGTAGTTCCTACGCCAATTGCGCGACCAGGCAGTAAAAAAACAGTGCAGCAAGCCTCTACATTTGTTACACTGTCAAAGGAGCAAATGGAAACAATGTGAGGTAATTCAACATGTTCTTTTATTGGTGGAGTCAGTACAAAAACATTTATTTACAATGTTGTAACATTTAAAGTGCACCGCAATTCTAACCATCAACACACAATAATACATTCTGCAGCCTTTATTAAATTCTTCTGCCACAAAACATTTTTGGTGCATGGGGCACAGGGAGTTAAAGTGACTTGCTTTTTATGTACTGTATTTGGGGGTTGTCTTTGGGGGTTTATTCATCAAATTATTATGATGAACTGCCTTTTGAATTACAGCTGATAACTATTTCAGCCACACACCTCCAGAGTTTTTAATCCCTCCCTAGCCAAGCATATTGCCATTGTGTTCTTAATCCGCCCATAGCCGAGATCCGCCCTAATCACACCATCCCCCTCCCCCAACCCTTAGAGGCCTGTTGTTTGAACGGTAATGCTTTCGAAAATCCCCTCTCGAATTTGAAATGTAAATCTGATGTGCACAGCACTGTGAGAATTGAGAGTACACTGATACTGTATTTCATCTGGGTGTGAAAATATTTGTCAGTCACTATGGTTTACAGTCAAATGTTTTAAATACAATACAGTACAGCACATTCTTTAATATCTTTAAAATAAAAATATATAAATACTGTATATAAGTATAATGTAACATAACCCGTTCTGTGGGTCTGAGCGGGTTGAAATTCTGCCGCAACTAGGACTACATGGTGACCGAATCTGAGCCCTCTAGGTCAAACAGAACCGGAGTTGTGGGTTCCAGGTTTCTGCTCATTCTGACTTAGCCGGTTCAAAGCTTTCTCCGCCATTACGCTCAATGGTAGGATCCTCCTCGCCGGCGTGACCCTTTCTCGCTGCCATTACTGCTCGGACCCTGTTGGGGTCAAGTGAGGGGGTTCCTAACATCTAGGGGCAAAATACATTTTATTTCTAGGTGCCCTAGAACAGAAGTTCCCACGCCAATTGACCTAGTTCCCACGCCAATTGCCGTAGTTTCTACGCCAATTGCGGGCCAGGCAGTAAAAAAACAGTGCAGCAAGCCTCTACATTTGTTACACTGTCAAAGGAGCAAATGGAAACAATTTGAGGCAATTCAACATGTTCTTTTATTGGTGGAGTCAGTACAAAAACATTTATTTACAATGTTGAAACATTTAAAGTGCACAGCAATTCTAACCATCAACACACAATAATACATTGTACAATGTTGAAACATTTAAAGTAACATCTCCTTTATTAAAGAAACCCAGTACTGTATACAGAACAGTACAGTGGGATGATGCGCAACACTGTCAGTCAGACCTGCACCAGTTCAGTCCTAGAGGGCAGCAAACAGGGCAGGTTTTCAGGGCAACATTGAAAAACGAGCCTGTTTGCGGCCCTCAGGGACTGGAGTTGTGCATGTCCTGTGAAAAAAAACACACAACAACATCTCCTTTGTTTAAGTACAGCAGGTACTGTAGGGCAAAACATGTAGAGTACAATACAGTTCAGCACAACAGTATGGTCTCACTGAAAGTCCTCCACATTGTCCGTCCATGGCCGATTCCTTGCATGGCGCAAAACGCCATTAATGCAGTCTCTAATGCCTTTCATTACAGAATCTGTAACTGCATAAAAGCGCCGCATTTCTTGAACAATGTTTTTCCTTAAATTGGCAGGAAGGGCCTTTTTAACGCGATTTCCTTCGTAGTTCACTTTGAACACCCACTCGCAGTACAACGTGTAGGGAACATGGTGCTTAAAAATGATCAAGGCATATTTGTGGGGTACACCAGCACTCATTACCCTATACTTCTCCCTGAGCCCCGGTGGCAGATCGCACAGGGTGATGTCGGGCACTGTTTCGATGCGAGCGGGTGTAGGTCTTTTGGGAGCGGGTGTGCTTGTGGCGATGGGCGATGGTAGGTTGTCAGGGAGGAAGCTTTCCTCCGGTCGTCGTCGCCGTGTTGACTCCTGGCGTGGTCTTGACGGGGTTGTCATGTCCTCCTCAACGGCATACATGTACACTACATCTTCTGGTGGAGGGAGGGCGCTTGGTGATGGAAGGGGGTCGAAGGTCCCATTCATCACATCCATGTCACCCTCCTGCTCCGGCGTCGGGGAAACAGGGGCATTAGCACCGAGCAAATAATGTATGCCCGCAATGTCAGCCTCTATCTTCTCCATCCGTTGATCCATCCGTTGCTCCATTTGTAGCATCCGTTGCTCCACATTTAACATTGTCTCCAGAAGCAGGTCTATCTTTGCCAGCACAATAGAATTCCTGGGGAGATCCACACTTATCCCATTCAGCATCCGGTCCAACGAGCTGCTTCTTGTGCATGGCGTCTGGACATCTGGGGCGATGGGTGCAACGGAGGATGAGATGGGGGTTCCATGGACAGAAGCGGCATCGATGGAGAGTGGAGGAGGTGACCTGTGGATACCTGGTAGAGGAGAAGCGGCAGCGTCGTCAAAGAGGGATGGAGAAGGTGACCTTTGGATTTCCGGGCGAGAAGCAGAGTCGTCCAAGAGCAAAGGAGACAGCGACCTGTGGATTTCAGAGGCGGCAGCGTCGTCAGATGGAACCGGAGAAGATGGGGGTGGAGAAGACGGGATGAAGATTTCCGGGACAGCTACAGCAAAGTCGTCGATGCATATGTGAGGATGTGGTCTGCGGGTCCGATGGGTTGGCTACCATTCGTTTTGCGTAGAGAGTGTATTACCGTATATCTTCTTCACATAATGAGGCTGACGTCTAAGAAAACCCTTAACCTTTGGGGTCAGCAGAAAGTTTTCTTTTATGGCCTTAGCCTGTCGCTTTGCCCTTGGCGTGGAAACGGCAACCGCCTTTCGCTTTTTCAGCATGACAGGCACGGCAGAGGTGAGTGGGTTCTTGCGTACATAGAACCGGGGATGCTCCATGGAAGCAGGTGGCACAATGCAGTACAGTATCTGGACAAGGGCAAGTTCAGATAAAGATCATGGAGTGGTGGCCTATGCAAAGTGTGTGACCTTTTATGCATGGTGACCAGGTACAGGTGTTGAAAGTGGGCGTGTGAGTCATTACCGTATAAATACACCATCCATTTTGTGTATTGACTGCACATAGAATACACATCGACTAAACATCGAATATACATTCTTGTGTTTATATTTCTTTCTACTCGCAGCAATGCCTGTTAAAAAGATTTCAAAGGATCTCAGCATGCGAATTAAGGACATGTACACGAGCGGACACCGAATTGCTGCTATCCAATGCTGGTTAGCTACTTCTGGCCTCGTTGTGCCATAAAACACCGTGAGATATCATGCACACGGAAAAAACAGAGACCGGAAAAAGGCACCAAGGGTAACTAACGCGTAAGTATATTTATAAAACTTAACAAAAAAAAATATAGAAAACTGTACTGTACATCTACAGTCCAGTTCTGTCTCTAATGTAATACTGTTGTTATTTCTGTTGATTTATATTACAACATACTGTACAGTAGTTTGTCTATTTATATTTATAGTACAGCAGTATACATTTTTTGTATATTTCAATTAATCTTACAACGGTATATACTGTATAGGATGTACTGTATATTTATATTTATATTACAACAGTATATTTATTTTGTATATTTATATTTATAGTACAACAGTATATATATTTTGTCTATTTCTATTTGTAGTACAGCAGTATACATTTTTTGTATATTTCAATTAATCTTAAAACGGTATATACTGTATAGGATGTACTGTATATTTATATTTATATTACAACAGTATATTTATTTTGTATATTTATAGTACAACAGTATATATATGTTGTCTATTTGTATATATAGTACAGCAGTATACATTTTTTTTATATTTCAATTAATCTTACAACGGTATATACTGTATAGGGTGTACTGTATATTTATATTTATATTACAACAGTATATTTATTTTGTATATTTATATTTATAGTACAACAGTATATATATTTTGTCTATTTGTATTTATAGTACAGCAGTATACATTTTTTGTATATTTCAATTAATCTTACAACGGTATATACTGTATATTATGTACTGTATATTTATATTTATATTACAACAGTATATTTATTTTGTATATTTATATTTATAGTACAACAGTATATATATTTTGTCTATTTGTATTTATAGTACAGCAGTACACTGGCGACACACTTTATTCGAGCTTGGCTAGTCCCACGAATTCGGGTATACCCGGGTGTATTGAGGTTTGTGACTGTTTTCTGCCCGAGTGCATTGAGGTATTTTCCAGGCAGGGATTGAAGCATTTTATTCCCGCTGGCTGCAATACTGCACAGTATATATATATACTGCATTACAATTCATGAATTTATGCCATCTGGTAGACACGCGAAGCATTGCAGCCTATTAAATCCTAATCATTATCATTTAACAGATCAGCCGCCCGTCAGCCAGGCATGAACCCAGACTGGGAAGGCAAACGCAACGGGGCTTGTCAGAGGTGAGGAGCGGCGCATTCCAGGTATCTGCCAGGTACATACTGGGTATTTGCTCGAATAAAGTGTGTCGGTGCAGTATACATTTTTTGTATATTTCAATTAATCTTACAACGGTATATACTGTATAGGATGTACTGTATATTTATATTTATATTACAACAGTATATTTATTTTGTATATTTATATTTAATGTATATTACAACATTACATGTATATACATTTTATATTGCTGCATATTAATAAAACAATATAATTTCTTTACATTCTAGGGAGACAACTGTTCTAGTGGACAAAATAAGTGAGGAGAATGATGAGAGGAGTGCATTAAGGGTTAAAAATACTCTGTAGGAAAAGCACAATCTGACTGTATCCAAGACCAGCATAAAGAAGATGAGATGCAGCATTGGATGGAAATATGGTCGTGTGAGGTTAGTACTGGACAGTACAGGAGGTAAAACTGTTGTTTAGCAAACTGCACTGTGCTGCTAAAATTTTTTATTCCTTGTCATTACAGAGCGTACCCCATGATACGGGACGCAAACAAAATCAAAAGAGTGCTCCAGGCCCAGGCATGGATCGACAGCGGGGAGACTTTCCAGGATTGCATCTTCACTGATGAGTCTACTGTGTCACTGGAGAGATTTGCAAGATTTGCGTTCCACAAAAAAGGCCACATATCTTTGAAGCCGCGGCCAAAACACCCTGTGAAGCTGCATGTATGGGGTGCCATCTCTAGGCGTGGACCGGGATGCATTGTCATCTTTGAAGGTAAAATGTATCAAATATAATGTCGCCTAATGCACTGTACTTGACTAGTGTTGCCTTACCGTATGCACTGTACTGTACTGTACTGTACTATTGTGCAGTTTTTTGAGCACTTTTCTTTTCTTGCTATAGGAATCATGAATAAAGCTTTCTTCCAAGACAACATTGTGCCCGAGATTGCCACTGTGTTGCCCATTGTCATCGCGCGTAATGGGCAAGCATCAGGAAAGTAGTACTGTGCTGTAGTATTGTAAGTACAGTATGTTACAGGTAAGTATGGCACAGTAGACTAGTTTGACAGTACTACAGTAACTGCCTACTAACTGCTCAATTTCTTTTCTCAGAGAAAGCAGCACCAGCCATGTACAGTAGTACTACAGTAGACATCACACAATGTCATAATACAGTACGCACATAACTGCACTCATTTTTTTTTTCTTGTCGTTCCAGGAAAAAGGGTGGCCTAGAGGGAGATGGGGGCGTTGTGTCCAGTCAAATCTGCTTGTACAGTCAAATGTACAGTATATAAACAGCAGCAATGATGTACACAAAACCTCTCCTCTCTCAATGAGCTACTGTACTGCAGACAGAATGAGGAAAAGATAGAGACTAAAGAAAAAATAATTTTACTATACAGTATATAGTATATACAGTATATTATACAGTCCATTACAGTACTGTACTGTATATAGTATTAAATAATATTCTTATAAATGTGCATTACTCATGTTTCCCAATGTTTTACAAAGGTTATCCAATTTCAAGCTGCCAAAAGAATTTAATAAAGGCTGCAGAATGTATTATTGTGTGTTGATGGTTAGAATTGCTGTGCAATTTAAATGTTACAACATTGTAAATAAAAGTTTTTGTACTGACTCCACCAATAAAAGAACATGTTGATTTTCCAAAGCATTACCGTTCAAACAACAGGCCTCTAAGGGTTGGGGGAGGGGGATGGTGTGATTAGGGCGGATCTCGGCTATGGGCGGATTAAGAACACAATGGCAATATGCTTGGCTAGGGAGGGATTAAAAACTCTGGAGGTGTGTGGCTGAAATAGTTATCAGCTGTAATTCAAAAGGCAGTTCATCATAATAATTTGATGAATAAACCCCCAAAGACAACCCCCAAATACAGTACATAAAAAGCAAGTCACTTTAACTCCCTGTGCCCCATGCACCAAAAATGTTTTGTGGCAGAAGAATTTAATAAAGGCTGCAGAATGTATTATTGTGTGTTGATGGTTAGAATTGCGGTGCACTTTAAATGTTACAACATTGTAAATAAATGTTTTTGTACTGACTCCACCAATAAAAGAACATGTTGAATTGCCTCACATTGTTTCCATTTGCTCCTTTGACAGTGTAACAAATGTAGAGGCTTGCTGCACTGTTTTTTTACTGCCTGGCCTGCAATTGGCGTAGAAACTAGGTCAATTGGCGTGGGAACTAGGTCAATTGGCGTGGGAACTTCTGTTCTAGGGCACCTAGAAATAAAATGTATTTTGCCCCTAGATGTTAGGAACCCCCTCACTTGACCCCAACAGGGTCCGAGCAGTAATGGCAGCGAGAAAGGGTCACGCCGGCGAGGAGGGTCCTACCATTGAGCGTAATGGCGGAGAAAGCTTTGAACCGGCTAAGTCAGAATGAGCAGAAACCTGGAACCCACAACTCCGGTTCTGTTCGACCTAGAGGGCTCAGATTCGGTCACCATGTAGTCCTAGTTGCGGCAGAATTTCAACCCGCTCAGACCCACAGAACGGGTTATGTTACATTATACTTATATACAGTATTTATATATTTATATTTTAAAGATATTAAAGAATGTACTGTACTGTATTGTATTTAAAACATGTGACTGTAAACCATAGTGACTGACAAATATTTTCACACCCTGATGAAATACAGTATCAGTGTACTCTCAATTCTCACAGTGCTGTGCACATCAGATTTACATTTCAAATTCGAGAGGGGATTTTCGAAAGCATTACCGTTCAAACAACAGGCCTCTAAGGGTTGGGGGAGGGGGATGGTGTGATTAGACGCAGGCGTACTGAGTGTTTGTAGTTCGGCTATGGGCAGATTAAGAACACAATGGCAATATGCAGAAGGTTAATGACCCAGTGGAGAGAGAGGGTTGGTAGGATAGGGTGACTCAGCCGATTGGCGCTTGGCTAGGGAGGGATTAAAAACTCTGGAGGTGTGTGGCTGAAATAGTTAACAGCACTGTAATTTCAAAAGGCAGTTCATCATAATAATTTGACAAAGACAACCCCCAAATAAAGTACATAAAAAGCAAGTCACTTTATCTCCCTGTGCCCCATGCCGCAAAAATGTTTTGTGGCAGAAGAATTTAATAAAGGCTGCAGAATGTATTATTGTGTGTCGATGGTTAGAATTGCGGTGCACTTTAAATGTTACAACATTGTAAATAAATGTTTTTGTACTGACTCCACCAATAAAATAACATGTTGAATTGCCTCACATTGTTTCCATTTGCTCCTTTGACAGTGTAACAAATGTAGAGGCTTGCTGCACTGTTTTTTTACTGCCTGGTCACGCAATTGGCGTAGGAAGTAGGTCAATTGGCGTGTGAACTAGGTCAATTGGCGTGGGAACTTCTGTTCTAGGGCACCTAGAAATAAAATTCATTTTGCCCCTAGATGTTAGGAACCCCCTCACTTGACCCCAACAGGGTCCGAGCAGTAATGGCAGCGAGAAAGGGTCACGCCGGCGAGGAGGGTCCTACCATTGAGCGTAATGGCGGAGAAAGCTTTGAACCGGCTAAGTCAGAATGAGCAGAAACCTGGAACCCACAACTCCGGTTCTGTTCGACCTAGAGGGCTCAGATTCGGTCACCATGTAGTCCTCGTTGAGGCAGGATTGCATGGCAAATTGCGACCCTCTCATGGCAACAGAACGGAGTCAGGGTGATGTTAAAGTTCAGGTTTCTGCCATTGACTTGCATGGCAGAAAAAAAGCCACTTTGGTAATGTGCTTTTAAACTGTCTTCTGGTACCTCCGGTTCCGGGGGTCGTGCAAGGCTGATATTTTGCCACTATGGCAAGGGTCCTCCCGCATGAGGACCAGGTAAATTTCAACCCGCTCAGACCCACAGAATGGGTTATTTTACATTATATTCGCACATTTGGCGTGGGAACTACTTAGGGCCGCGGTCAAGTTCACGGGCAATTGGCGTGGGAACTTCTGTTCTAGGGCACCTAGAAATAAAAAAAATTTTGCCCCCAGATGTTAGGCACTGTATAGCACTGTACAGTATACTGTAGAAGACAAATAATGACACGATACTGAACATGTAGAATAAATGCATAGTTTTATTTATTCGGGTTTATTACACAGTATACTGTACGACCGGAAAACATCAGCATACAGTACACTATTATCCATCGAAATCCCCCCATTAGCCGTTTTCTTTTCTGATGAAAAACAAAAAGAAAAGTTTTAATTTACAGTAATGGTCAGCCCCCTAAAGAAGTACCCAGCCAGCCCGAACAAAATAATACGGCAACTCACCATTGAATTTCCCATTCAGCTGGCGCCGGCGCCGGTCCACTGCCACTCCAGCTTTCTTCATCATCCACGTCGACAGTTTGCAGCGGGACTAGTCCACCTGTAGTCAGCTGGTGAGGCTGGAAATCGCTTAGGTACATGCAAGCTTCATCAAAACTGCACGCCAAATCCGACTCAGGCTCAGGGTTGTCACTGACAGTGGGACCGTCATTGGAAGCTGGTGCTGGAGCTGATGGTGGTGCATTGCTTGGCAGCGACTGTCGCTTCTTAGTTGGTTTTAACATGACCCTTTGCCTTTTGCCGCCTCCATGATCATAGATACGGGAAAAATCCGGTGACACACACCAATACCCTCCAAGAAATTGGGGCTCAATACGGTGAAAACAGGGGTCGCTACATAACCTTTTCCTTACTGCACGCTTCCACGTATGAGGAGTTGGCAAAAATTTGTAAAAGTCATAGTTTTCGATAAAATACTGATAAATTTGAGCAACTGTTGCAATTTTATCATCTGTTGCATTAATCGCGGCCCATATCAAATACGCGTAACTTCTGTCAGGTTTTTGGAAAGTGGGATGCACTTGAACACTCATGGTGGGTCTCTGCAGAATAGTGTAACACAAACTGAAACTGGTCTTTGTCTTTCTTTAATTTGAAACGTGTAAATTGATACATTTTTGCAACCTCTTCCTTCAGTCTCAAGGCCAAGGCCAAGTTACAATGGCACACTGTGGTACAGTATCTTTTTTAAACGAAACACCTGCAAGCCGACACATTACTGATTCGGCGCATTATAATTCATGAATTTCTGCCATCTGGCGGACACGCGAAGCATTGCAGCCTATTAAAATCCGAACCATTATCAATAAACGCATCAGCTGGGCATGACCCGTGGCTGGGAATGCAAGGTGAACACGGCATGCGCCAGGTGAACAGCGTCGCATTCCAGGAACCAGCCAGGGACAAACCGGTGATTTGAGAGAATAAAAGCTGCCGCAACTGTATGTTTCTAGAAGTCTTTTTTCATCCTCGAGTCAGACACAAGGGGGTAACCTTCCTAAATGATGTTTCAAGTGTTTAAAATGTATTTCTTGTACTTATTTGGAACCATCTCCTAGTTTTGTATCCTTTAGTACAGGACAACGATTCCCCATTATGTCATTCATAAATTGTAATACTACATTCATAGTCTATCTTTTAGACTGTGGATGTGGTAAACAGTATGTGGGACGTACTACTCGAGCCTTAAATGCTAGAATGAGAGAACATATCAGGCTTATCAAGTTGGGGGATGTTACTCATCCAGTAGCTCAACATTTTACCAATTGCAAATCTGGAGATGTTAACAAATTAAAGTACAGAGGAATCGAACATGTCCCTAAACCAATTAGGGGGGTGGGGGTAACAGATTGGAATTAATAGATAAAAGGGAACTTTACTGGATCTTTACCCTCAATACAAGAATTTCGAATTGTTTAAACTCTGACTGGGATCTGAGCCCATTCTTAAAATGAAATATAACCTTAAATAATAACTGTATGTCTTTGGTTTTGATATTAATTATGTATCAGCCCATGTAGTCTTTATTGGTGAAGTTCTCTCTCAGGATCAGACAATTTGGTTCTCAATGCCACCTTTTTCACTATAGTACTTCTTTTTATGGATTGTTATCTCTATAAATTAATACAAATAAATAAATGATGATAAGTATAAAGGTGACAGAGGTGACCGGGATATAATCAGATTATATGATTTAAGATTTTCTTTAAGAAAAATTCATTTTCAATTTCTTTTTGTGCATTTGTTACATAGATGTGATTTGGACAATAATGGCCTCATATTCTCTTTTAAATAACTAGGAGATGTGTATGCATAGGAATAGATAGTTTTCCATATATATGTATATATTTTCTAATTCCTAGTTTTCTTTATGTATGTACTTATATGCCTTTTCTCCTTAGGTTTAGAGAACGGGGGTCTAATTGTCCATCTACGAAATGTTTTTCAAATCAACCATTTCTTTTAAAAGTTATTTTTATTTGTTTTTATTCACATGTACTCCATACGCTTTGATCGTATGTGTTTAGTATTTTTAATTATGTTGGACAAAGGCTTCGTATACTACCAGGTCTTCGTTTGTTAATAAAGTTTTCATTGTGAGAATTATGTTATGTTTGAGTTCAAGTGTTAATAAAGTTTTCGGTTGTCACTATACGTTCATAGACGCGCTGACGTCACCATTCCATGCTGCGCACGGCGCGTCACTTGTGACGCGTCCCGGTGATGGATGGATGGCGGCGAAAGGCGGAAAAGTGAATGTATATCAGGTATGTGTTTAGTAAGGATCAGTATGCAACTTGAGAAAGAGCGTGTAGTTCAAAACGCGTTGGTGGGGGCCCTAGGGCTCATTTTTGTACCTATGCACTGATCCATTAAAACGTTTTCATTTTGCGACCCACACTAGTGGGTAGTTTTTCTACTGTTTCAGTAGTGCTCCAATTCTCCTTCACCTGCTCTATTGGATCCTGCGGAGTACCGGAAGCACACACCTGTGGAGGCATATCTCACCAGAGACCAACCAATAGTGAGTTATTCTACTCTTTTACACCATGTTATCCACATCGATGCCTTTATGCCTGGACACTAGCAAGTGAGTGTTCTCACTATTCAAGAGGTGGAACTCTATCCAGTTAATCTATATATAGTGGATCTGGTGTAGTCATCATTTGATGGTTGGTCTCATTATCTATGTGGGATACTTCAAGGATACATTAAACAGCATTTATTTCATTACGAGCTAATATAGCCATTGTGATCTGTGTTGAGCACCATACAGCTTTTGTTTTTCTTAAAATTTGAATAGAACACAAGCCATAAACTCCTAAATGTGCTGCTTGGGTGGCCAGTTTCCTCTTACAATAAAAGAAAAATGTGTAATACCATTGATGTAATTTGTGTTATGCTCTTCGCTTGGTTTTGTAAAATGATTTTCCTCAGAAAAAAAAAATTGTAATACTGTATATTGTGCAATTTTTTTAATTCATTCATCTAGAATTGGGACATGCAAAATCCTTTAAAAGGTAGGTAATTCACAGGACAATGTACTGTATACAGTAAAACAAATTTGAGTTACTAAGGAAAAAAAAAAAAGCTAAAAGATCAGCATAGGCAGTATATTGAGTGATAACTGTTTCAGTGTTTGGAATGGCTAATGTGCCTGTACTTGTATGTAGATCTTTATTTATATATAGCGCCATCCAGGTACATAGCGCTTTACAATACACGTAACATAATATTATAACACATTGGGAATAAGCGCTTCAGACAAAACAATAGGAAAAGGAGTCCCTGCCCTGAAGATCTTATAATCTAAGTACTAAGTAGGGTGAATTTACGGACACAGAAGGAGGGTGTTCTGGCAAGTGCGTTTGCAAGGGGTCAAGTTAAATCCATATGAGATGTATAGTATAGTGTAATTGAGTGAAGGAGTTAACTCCCTTTACAAGGCAGGAAACTACACTGGTGTAATGTTTCCGACCTGAGCTAGGAGGTATATGGAATGAACTCCTATTTAAACAGGGTTTAAAAGACAGGAAGTGAGCAGGGTCCCTGTTGGAGTTCTGTTATAGTTCCGGTTCTTGGTCTGCAGGAGAGGAGGGTCACAGAGAATCACCTGTAACATAGCTGGGATTTACACCCAGAAATAACAGAGCTCCAGCCTGCAGGGATCAAGGCTTGTTCACCAGAGGGTTTTGCCTGGGAAAAATAGGGATCCCAAAGCCACACACTGCAGATAAACCTGCACAGGGTAAGAGACGTCCTGGGAGCAGAAGGACTGCATCTTAAGTTTGCCTGGAGAAAACAGAGACACCGGATCAGCATACTAAGATAAGACTTTCCTATACATTGTTCTATGATATTATGTTATAAGTTTTGGACTGGGAACAGGCCTGTCTAGCCAGTCATATAGTTAGGGCATGTACTGTTTATTTAGTCTCCAAAGTGGAGTAAGGTTTTTTCTTATGATTTGTTTTGCCTTAAAGGGACAGTGAGCCAATGTTTTGTTGTTGTTTGTGGAGAAATAAACACCTCAATGTTTTGGTTCACCCTAAAATGAATGTGTTGACTCTTAACTGACCTCGCCTACAGGCCAATTTGTCACACATACCCATATGCTTTGTTAAAGATGTATGGTTTAAGTAAGGTCCTAAAGGTGGATAGAGAGGGTGCTAGCTGGATATTGAGGGATAGGGCATTCCAGAGGTGTGGGGTAGTGAGTGAGAAAGGTTTTAGGTGGGAGAGGGCTTTACTGTAGATACATGAGGGTATACAGAATAAATCCTTGAGTAGAACACAAAAGTCAAGCAGGTGTAAGGATGGGCAGAAAAGTGTATAGCCTTGAAAGAGAATAGGAGAATTTCGATTTAATAGGAAGCCAGGAGATAGATTTCAGCAGGAGTGATGCTAAAACAGATTTAGGAGAGAGTATTCTCTCAACAGTATTTAGGATAGATTTTAGGGGAGACCGGTGACAGGCAGGAAGACCGGACAGTAGAAGGTTACAATAGTCAAAACGGGAGAGAGTGAGGGTCTATGTTAAAGTTTAGAGTGATAGAGGAAGGGGCCTATTTTTGCAATGTTACGAAAGAAAAAATGACAGGTTTTAGCTACAGTACATAGTGAATGTGAGAGAACAATGTGATGGAACAGTCAAATGTGACACCTAGGCAGTGTGCTTGGGATACATGGTGTATGATAGTGCTGCCAAAAGTAATGTAGAAGGGGCAGTAAGTCCAGGCTTGGAAAAAAGTTTAAGGAGCTCGTTTGAGAGAATCACTTGTGGTCACATTCACATGTCTTAGACAGATGCCCACTCACCGAAATCCAGGCAACCCGGAAGCACAGGAACCAATCCACAGAAGTGCGCATGCGCACGAAACGCATTGGGCAGTTTGTGAGAGTTTAATTGGACTAAGGCAGAGTACCCACAGGAGCTTGATCGAGGTACAGCAGTAGGAGAAGGGGTTTTTCGGCATTTTGACCCTTCTCCGGTGACGTATTTCCGGCCACGGAGTGGCAGACAGCATTTGGAGAGCCTGAGACCTATCCCCGGTGACGCACATCCGGTTGCGGAGCTAGGGACAGTGTTTGGAGCAACTCCTGGACGCCACGCATCCATCAGACGCCGTGGTCGTGCATCACTCACCCTATACCTCTGTGTGTATTAAGCGAACGTCCTGTAAGTAGGATTCCGGTTTGATCACCGGATCCGTCATCTGCCTTGTTCATTTTTATTTTTTGTGTATTAAATTAATTCTTGTATTATTTGTCAGCCTTGCTTGTGTTTGTCTAGTATTCGTTTGTCCTGTTTGTCTTATGTTTTTGTATTGTAGCACTGTTGCACTATGATTTTTCTCTCTTTTATCTCTCTTTGCATCACATGCACCTTATAACATCCTGCTGTGGAACGTGAAGTGCAAGATTGGACTTTTATTTCTGGACACTTCATCACCATTGGACTGTACTTTTTTCCTATATGGGACTCTGTAGGCACCGGTTTGTATTGTTGTTTTTGCTTTGCACTAACTGTGTTTTGGGTTAGTATCACTCGGCAGCCTAGCCTTACATTATTAAGGTATAGTGTGTAAGGTCACACATTTTTTATCACTCTATATGTTTATATACACTGTCTATTTTATACTCACAGCCTTTTAGCGCTATATACACCACTCTTTTTTCTATTACTGCCTCAAGGACTTAAAACAGTCTCTGGCTGCTTGTGTTCGCTCCCCTGATTCCCCTTTAACCTGGGATAACGTGTACCCTATGGAACTGGCCGACGCCCAAGATGCACTCTATGCCCTGGCCTTATCATTGGACATTCTTGTAGTACGACAGGACCCTCTCTTCATGTTGGCTCATGCTCAGGACACGCTCTGTGTACTTTCCCTAACATTGGACATATGCATAAAAGAACCGGACACCCTCCTCGCCAGCTACGCTGCCGCTTGGCAGTCCCCCTGTACTGCCAGTCCTGTTGCTAAACCTGTGGGGTACCTTCCTCTCCGGGAAATTACCAAACTGTCCCACTATCACTGCCCCCTAAGGTAGAAACTGCCATGGTCTCTAGCCCTGATTGCTCCTCCTGTTACTTATACCCCAAGGATATGTCTACGTTAACCCCTGCCAATCAGCCCTGTGAGGTTCCTATAGAGTATACGTGTATTTCCACAGCCAAAACTATGGCTTTAGTCTCTGAGAATGAAACCCTTCTATCTTCAATTTCTAACTTAGAATCCCTAAGTTTTCTTCCCAAGGTCATTCCTGTATTAACCCCAGCGGGGCAGCCCTATGAGTCTCCGTTGGTATTTCCCTGTTGTTCGCCAGCCAAGGTCATGCCCTTAACTCCTGAGGAGGAACTCCTTGTGTCCCCAATTTCAGAGGCAAATCTCCCTCTTTTTGTCTCTCAGCTGCCATCTGCATTTACCACTGTAAATCCTTGCCACCCTCAGGCTAATACAGTACGTCCTTTCTAGCGTCTGAGAATGAAACCCAAAGTCTGACAGCAGAGGTTGCACTGAATGTCTCCTCTAAGGTTGAGGAGTCCTTAGATTTTCTTTGCTATAATTCCCCTGCTTCCGCTCAAGTTTCCCCTGTCGTGTTCCCTGAAACTTCTCCTAAAATACTGATTTCAGTTAAATGTATTCAGGAACCAGGTTTTTTCCTAAGCCTGTTCGCAGAATCCCCACTCTCAGGTATTTCGCTGACCGAGTCTGTCCCTCTAAGAGCTGAGATCCCTGTTTCAGCGCATAGTCCCTTTGTAATGGAATCTGTAGTTGTTTCTGGTGTCCCAGACACTCCTTCCCAAGTACCCACTTCAGAGACCAAAACAGTTGTGATTGCCCCCCTTGTACTGTCTGTGTTCTCCTCTTCTCAAACCCTAGGGTTAAAAGCGAACAGTGGTCTTTATGCCCCTCCTGATGCTCAAGTTGTTGAGTTCCCAGGAATTTTTGCTGACACACTGCTCCCACTCAAAAGTGATGCTTTTTCTTATGTGCTAGCCAGAAGCCTGTACACAGTTGTTCCCCTCTCTGAAATTTGCCTTGTCAGTTCCGCTACTCAGAGAGGTAAATTTTTTCCCTCAGATTCAGAATTTCTTCCCTTAAAGGCCGCCCTAGATTTTGGTCCCCCTGATGCCTCTGTCCAAGCAACCCCTCCAGAGATAAGCATATCTGTCGTTAACCCCTTAGTACAGTCAGAGACCATCCTGTCTACATTACAAACTCTGGTGTTTAAATCTAAGTTATTTTGTTATCCTTCCGTTGCTAAACCTCAGTCCCTTAGCACTGTATCTAAATGTACTCCAGCATCCATTGGGTTACTCTGGGCTGAAATAAAAACTCCTGTGTTTAAGGGTACCTTTTCACACATGTCCAGCAAACCTAGAACTTCCCTGATTGCTTCTAAGTCACATACCACCGTATCTGATTTCCCCACTAGTGCAACCCAGACACCCACATCACTGACTAGCAGTTCCGTTATCAGAATTTTCGCACTAGTAAGCATACTTCCTTCTGATCTTGTTATGACTAGTACCCCTGTTAGGGTCCCTGCAGTTTTGGATAAGACTCTTTTTCCTTCTAAGGTTTCTGCCATTAAGAGTTTCCCCAGTTCCAATTTACCGCTTATTGTCTCTCTAACTCCCATCATTACTCCCACACTACCCGTCACTGATTCCCAGGTACCAGCTCCTGATGCTAGTTCTTCTCCTACCAGTGTCCCTGCAGTCTTAGATGTTCCTGTTATAGATACTCAGGCTCCTGCTCCGGATTCTATTCCTCTGCTAGCTGTCCCTGCTCTGTTGGATTCTCAAGGTCCAGATATTAAAGCCCCAGTGCCTATTCCTACTCCCCAGACAATATTATCTCTCTCTGAGGTTTCTACATTATTTGGGAGCTCCACTGCTGATTGCTTCTCTGCCCCTGCGAATCCATGGTTATTCCTCTCGGAACTTTCTGTTGCTCCTGTTATTTCCTCTGTCTTGGAAATACTCAGTACGTACCCCAAGATTTCGGTCTCTAAGCCTGGTTTACTGCTTGCCTTGTCATCTTCCATACCCATACCTGGCAATACCCCCACCCACCCTATACCCTCGCTGACCACTACCTGGAAAACCTCTGGAGGAGAAGCTCCTCTCAAATTCCTACGTGCAGATGTCAGCAAAGAATTTGTCTGCCCGGAGGGTCGCCCTGGTATACTTGATCAACTATCGGTGCCACTTGTCCTGAACCCTGATACCTTTACGAGGGACTGGGCTCCCAGCGGGGGTCCTTCTGCCATTTCTGCTCTGTAACCCCCTGGTTCCTCACAGCCTTGGATTTCCAAGCTATTTCGCCTGGCAAGCCACGTACCAGTGGCTTCTCTACCACCACTCTCATTTCCTAGAACAGTACTCGTCAAGGAACTGCTCTCCCGCCTAAGGCACTTTAGGAACAACTCAGTATCCCCGAAACCCATGGATGGTCCTATCTGGCCGCAGTTCTCACCGGGGGGTGGGGGTACGCAAAAGAGTGCCCACGAATCTCTGGACCATGATTCTACCCCCAATCCTAGACAGTTCAGGAACAATTCCAGGTCCCCAACTCTATGAGTGGTCATATTCGCCCGGAGGTCTCACGTGAAGGGGGGGGGGGTACTGTAAGGAATCCACACCTCGGTTTACTGCTTGCCTTGCCTTACAGACCTGTGAAGTCCTGGAACACTCCCCATGATATATTCTGCAGGTGTGCAAGCTATTACTGCAGCCCCATCTTGGGCTCAGTCATTAGAGCAATGCTCTCACACGCCCCTTTTGCTATAGGTTCGCTGACCTTTAAATACAGCTTTCCCACAATGCTTCTCTGCCGAGCATAAATTCTTCTTGGATGTTCTGTGTTTGCCACAGCCACCTGTCTTGGCCACCTTGTTGCTGTTTCATGTCCTTTGTTCCTAGCCCATGTTCCTGGTTCCTGTGCTGAAGCGGTGCATCTCCAGCGTAACTTCAGCTTCCTGTTTCCTGATGCCTGCTGCCCTTCCCATAGTAGAGGCCTGTCTCTGGTTCCTGGGGCCTGCTGCTCTCTCTCCATTGCAGAGGCCGTGTCCTGTTCCTGTGCTGAAGCAGTGGATCTCCAGCGTAACTTCAGCTCCCTGTTTCCTGAGACCTGCTGCCCTTCCCATAGTAGAGGTCTGTCTCTGAGTCCTGAGGCCTGTAGCTCTCTCTCCCCGCACAGGCTCGTTCTGGACTCCTGCGCTGAAGCATTGCTTTACCTGTGCTGCCTGGCGGTGTGCCCACTCCAGTCAGCCTTCCTCTTCCTGAGTCCGGCACCATGGGCCATAGACGCCACCCACGCAAACCCCGTTCCCGACCTGCAGCAATTTCACTGAAGCAGGAAGACCTGCTTGATCTCCTGTTGCCGACTCCCTGCTTGGACTACGTTTACCATGATGTCTCCAATCCTGACCCTGGCTCGACCACTGACTACGCTGCTCTCTCTAGTCCCGACCCTGCTATGTACGACTACGAACTGCACAATCCGGAACAGCCTGCGCGGTCTAAGGTTGGTGCTTATACAACCCCACCTCAGCCACGCGGTCCGACCCTGGTTTGTGGCGAGCACAACCGTAACAGATACATTTGTAGTGAAGGAAGTCTGCAAGGGAATGTGAGATTTCCTCCAGAGTCATTCTGAGGAACAAGTGCAGGAACGCAGCATGCATGTGTGTGGCAATTTAGCCAGGGTCTGGGTTTTGAAGGGCGAGCATGGCAGAGAAAGTAGGGGCATGTAGATCAAGAGAGGAGGATAGAGCAGAATTGTATTTCGTGTCCAGGTTATCAGAGTCTTTAGCGGAGGAGAGGGAGGAGCACAAAATGGTAAATTAAAATATGGTAGATGGAGGTGAAGAAGGGGAGACATGAGAGAGAAAATGAGAGATGGTCATAGAGAAGAAAAAGGGTGAAATCAGAGAAAAAAGTATTTTGTGAAAACAAGGTCCAGGTAGTGGTGATCCTTGCGGGTGCTGGCAACAGTCTGTTGGTGAAGGCCAAAAGTAGAGGTTTGAGAGAGAAAGTGGGAAGCCGAAGGTAGAGAGGGATCATCAATTTGTCAGTTGAAGTCCCCACTGTAAGGGTTCCCATCCAGGCTTAGGCTGGAACCCGCCCTTACCTAGCTGCTGTGGACATTTTTATTACTGGCAGCCTGCTATATTGGCTGCACCTGTTCAAGGGCTTAAATAGCAGGCAGTGACTTCCAGCCCCTGCCTGAGCATTGTATAAGTTTCACTTTGTTCCTGGCCACCCTGTGCTCTGTTCCTGAGCCTTCTAGTTCCTGAGCCTTCTAGTTCCCGTCCCCATTCCTGAGCATTCCGTGTGGCTTGTTAGTCCCTGTGGCTTCCCTGTTAATTTGGAATTCCTGTTGCTGACCCCGGACCGTGACCCCGACCTCGCTGCCTTCCACCTGCCCTGACCTTTTGCCTGTCACCTGGATTCTGCACCACTTCTGCCTGCCCTGACCCTTTGCTGGCTTACCGACCATGGATACTCTAACAGGACTCTGTCCCTGGGCTCTCGTCGGTTAATTGGCATCCCTACCTCAGCCCTGTGGGTCCACTTCCTGATTGGAGACAATCTCTGTCACACCCAAGATAAAGAACAGAGGAGTCAGAGGAGAGAAAGAAGTGAGAGAGAAAGACAGTAGGGGGATGACTAGAGGTAGATGATAGATTACGCTACGTAAAAAGAAGAAAACAATGTGGACAGTGTGAGCCTCAAAGAAAGGAAAAGAAAGAGAGGGAGTAATGGAAGGGTTCGGTAATGGCAGATTGAGGAGAGGAGGAGCCCCACCCCTGTAATCAGCACGTAGAGTGTGGGAGCAAGAAAGGCCACCATAGGAGAGGGCAGCATCCAGTGCAGAGTTAGACTGGTTGAGCCAAATCTCAGTTGTAGCAAAAAGGAGTTGAGAGTGAGAGAAAAAGACATTTTGTACAGAGAGAAAATTGTTAGAAAGGGAATGGGAGGAAGAGAGCATGTACAACTGAGGCATGGGTGGCCAGGATTAGGAGAGATATCCCCAGAAGGAAGGAAGAGAAATATGGAAAGAAAGAGCTTGTGTAATGAGGATTTGTAGGGGTGAGTTTTAGTACTGTGGGTATTGTTGTATCGTATCTGAGGGTGCAGATACTGTAGTAGAAAAGATCATGTGAACTGAGAAGTGGAGAAGGAAGGAGAGACGAAGAAATATGAATGGAGATGGTAGAAAGATAGCTGTAGCTTGAAAATAAGTCGAAGTA
This sequence comes from Ascaphus truei, assembly GCF_040206685.1. NCBI lineage: Eukaryota > Metazoa > Chordata > Amphibia > Anura > Ascaphidae > Ascaphus > Ascaphus truei. The sequence goes on from NC_134484.1 coordinate 153,966,433, forward strand.
GTGCACGTTCAGTGGTGATTACTGGGCACTGAAAATGGGGTTAAGATAAGTGTAAAGTAAAATATGTGCTAATTCCAATCTATGAGTGGTGGTGCTGTTGAGTGAAGATTGAATGACTTGAGTTGTTGATAGAAAATCTCTTCCTTTCTAGCACTGTTCAACCTGGGCCAGTACGTGTGTAGTTGTCCACTTCTTTTATCAACCCTGTTAAACTCCCTGTTGAACTCTGCAGTATATCCCCTTTAAAAATGTCCACTTTAATGTTGAGACACTGCTTGCCCCCTGCAGTGTTGCTTCCCTAGTCTGTCTCTAAATACTATTTGCTACAGTTCATCTTCACGAGATAAATAGGGGTTATACTTTTGCCATTGATTTGCAAAAATGTATCTGGGTTTATCTACAAAGCACTTGTGGGTTTGTGTCAGACGTCCCCGTTGATTACACAAAACACTTACTTCTAATGGTTCAGATAGTAAACCTTTGACTTCTCCTTTAAGATGCCTATCTATATATCTCATTTTCTATTTCTCAAATTTCTTACTAAAATTCTACTGATTAAGCATTCCTGGGACTCTCACTTTCTTGGATACTTATCAGTTTTCAGCATGACTGTACTTCTGTTATCTCAAATGTGGTATCGTGACTCAGAATCAGTCAAATATCTTAGGCCTGTTTTATAGTGCCTGCGCTTGCTGAGCCGTGCGCGTTTGGCATTTATAGTTGGCTGACGTTAGTCAGCCTTTCCATAATGGCGCCGCGCACACGCACGGCAGGGAGAGTGGAACCGGCCGACAGGGGAGAAGATGAAAAAAAGAAAGAATTTGCACCGCTACCGCCGTTGAAAATGTAAGTATATGTGTGTATATGTGTGTATGTATGTATGTGTGTATATGTGTGTGTATGTTTGTATGTATGTATGTGTGTGTTTGTGTATGTACAATGTTATTAAAAAAAATTATTAAAGGATTTATTTATTTATTTGAAAACACACACATATACATACACATACACATACACATACACACATACAGGGGGCTATGCACTAAGCAGTGATAAGTAGTTTTAAGAGCGCAAAGTTCTCTTAGAACGTGAAGTTCCGCCGAGCGCGATTCACTAAGCCGCGCAAACAGGCATTTGGCGCTCTAAAACGGGCTTTTCCTTGAAATTTTTTCTAAGTCCAACTTTGATCGTACGATCAGCTGTTTGCGCTGAATCCTGCCCTTCTGCGGGATTCACTAAGCAACGCAAACTGAAAGTTGCACTGAATAAAGCAGGACTTAGAAAAAATTCTTTGTTTACATTTTTGCAGGCGCAAAACCCATACAACAGGCCGGCGGGTGTCCTCAGCTGACCCCGCGGGGGTCCGGGGGTCCCCGGCTCACCAAGCGGGGGTCCCCGCGGGAGTCCGGGGGTCCCCGCGGAAGTCCCGGGGTACCAATGTTGCGCCTCCAAAAATAAACAATATTTATAAATAAATACACCCCCCTAACACATACTATACAGTAATGTGCAAAATTACTGTTATCCACATATGGATAATAATGCATTTGGCCATTTTAAATACATATAACATTCAATAAATACAGTAAAAACATATTACACTTACCTATTACAGGCACCCACGATGAAGGCCGTCTTCATCCTCATCTTCATACACTATGCAAAATATATGTAACAATAAAATACACTATGAACAATGTCCCCTAACCACCAATACCATCCTGAAAATCAATTAGAAAGTAACCAACATCAATACAATTAGCATCAATCAATTAATCCATTTCCTCAAAAAATTAAAATACAATACAAATCAATCATACAATTCCCTTTTCAATTGCTAAAGCCAAACCATTGCCAAACAATTCTAATTTAAAGTAACCACCATCATTCTTATCTTACTACCATAAAGAAGCCTTTAGCTACATACAAATTACATTATTCACAACAATGACAAAATAAAGATGCTAAATACATTATCCATACATGAAAAGAACCTAAACATGAGCCAAACAAACAATTATTATCCCTGTATGTCTATCCATACAGATAGATAAACATAACATACAAGGGCAATAATACAGCATCAAATACAATGCATTTACATACAAAATTCACATACAATACACCCATTCAGTGTCCGTGAATGTATGTATATACATAGATACATTAACGGGCATTAAATGGGAGTGAAAAAATAAAAGACGCATGAAAAATCATAAAAACCTGTAGAAGTAAAAATAATAAACTTTTCTTTTGTTTACTCACCATTAGATGTCCACTCTCCGAAATCCAATCTTGGATTTAGTGACGTCATGTTAAAGGGAAATGAAGCACAGCCATTCTGATTGGCTGGAATCATTCCCTTTAAATGACGTAATTTAAAAAAAAATTAAGTCGGCACATGGTTTTAATAGCCAATCAGATGGCTGTTGAACCAGTTCCCGCCCAATTGGGACATCACAAGCCCTATTTAAGGCCGTGACGCCTCATTTGAGCGCAAGAAGACGACGAGACAACATCGATTGGGATCTACCATGGGGCTTTTTGGATTACAAGAAGAAGATAGAAGATTAAGAAGATCAAGAAATAATGACAGATGAAGATAGAAGATGCTGATTAAAGATAGAGTAAAGAAGATTTGGGTACCTGACTCGGATCTTCATGGCGGATGGCATCGGATGCTGTTTGAGGCCTTCCTGGTACGTGAGCTTCCTGTTTCCCCGGGAGTCGGAGGGCCAGCGCTTCTAATGGTAAGTAAAATATTGCATGGGTTTTTTTATTTTTATTTTTTGCACATTGACTGATAATGTATTAATCTAAACCACTTTAGGGTACAAATCAATACATTATTAGGACAATTTTTTTTGGCATTTCTTGCTTTGTATTGCTGGTGATTTTTGCGATGTCAGTTTATTTTGTGGATGTAATTGTTTGGTATTTTGCTGCTTTATTTAAATAAAATGTTGGCGATTGATTTTCGGTTTTAATTAATGTCTTGTGTTGGCTAATGCTTTGAATGGTTGTGTTTCAGATATTTTTTAATAATTAATTTCTTTGTAGGTTAATGTTTCAATTAATTCATTGCTATTGTATTAATTAATTGGTTTGATTGGTCACTGGTACAATTAATTCATTGTTGTTTTATTAATTAATTGGTTTGATTGGTTACTGGTTTCATTAATTCATCGTTGATCTAGTTATTGCTTGTATTAATTGCATTATCTGGCTAGTGTTTTTATTTAGTGAATTGTGTTTTTTTGGAGTTTTGTAATGTTTTATTATTGTGTGTTTTGAGCATTAATGTTTTTTGATTAGGGTGCCCATTGAGTTCTATAGAGGCTTATCATGCCCATATTATTATATGATGTACCACTATACTACTCAATGGGTACAGGGTGGGTATAGTGGGTCCGGGGTGGGTGGTTAGGACTCCCGGGTGGGTAGCGGGGCAGGGCGGGATAACCCCTTAATTACTATAGCGGTTATAAACCGCTAAGTTGATTAAGGGGTTAAGAACCATTAGAATGTATATATTATGTATGTATGCTTTCTGGCAACGGAGGACAGGGACCTGCAGAATCCTGATGAGAATGCCCTTCATAATGCTGTGGTAAGTAGAACTATATTTATTTAGTGTATTTATGCTGGTTAATGTTGTGTTTAATAATGGGCAAATAATCTATTATACATATCTGGATAATAGTTTTTTTCCCCTTTACTGTACTGTATGTATGTGGTGGTCGTGGTGGGGGGTATCAATTTATTTATTTAAATGTAGGCCCATGTTTTATTTGTTGACATACAGGGTTAGTACCTTAGGTCTGCGGGGACCTATGGAGACCACCTGAGGACCCTCAGACATCCACGGGTACCACTTGCAGACCCACGGGGGACACCTGCAGGGTAGAACTGGGGGCCCCATAGCTGTAGGGGCCCCACGGACCCGCAGGGTCCACCCGAGGGCCTCAGACTCTGTGGGAACCACCTGTGGGCCCCAGACACCTGTGGGGATGACCACGGGACCCCCAGGGACCCGCAGGACCACCTGTGGACCCCATTGGGGCCTACGGTGACCCATGGGTACCACCTAGAGGCCCACAGCGCCTAGCGGGGACCACCCGGAGGCACCCAGACACCCGTGGGAACCTCCCGGGGTGCACTGTGGGGCCTGCGGACACCCGTCGAACCCACCGTTGACCCCTATTATGGGGGGGGCACAGGGGGGTGCTATATTGATGCTTAGTAAATGTTTTTTAATATACATTTTCTCCGGAGTAGAACCGCGTTGGTTTTATGTCCGGGGACCCCCTGCTTCCTGAGATACAGGCCCCGTTATGGGGTGCCGGTATCTCTTATGCATTGGATTCCCGCATCATGTGACTGGGACATTTAAATGCATAGGAGATACCAGCACCTCCTAACAGGGCCTGTATCTCGGGAAGCAGGGGGTCTACACTAGGAAGAAAATGTATATTAAAAATCATAAATTTCGGGTGAGATTTTCGCTGGGAGAGGCGGCTCACTCTAAGCAGCTCTCTCTGCAGCAGAAATGAATCGCCGGGTAAGGCCTTTTCAGAGAGACGATCCTATTGCTGGCGGCAACTCGCTCATTTTGGGAATTTTGCTATGAAAGATAATCTATGCTTTCTGAATACCGTGATAGCAATGCTCCAAAAAACAGCAATTTAAATCGCCCGGCGCTATTTTTTATTTAACCTTTACTGCATAGGCCCCATAGTCTTTTCCTTTCAAATGGTTATCACTCACCCACTTCCTAAATCCATATAGAGGCATGACAGCAGCTTGTAACAAGATCCAAATGTAGTTAGCAACAAAGATGGAGCACACAGCCAATTGGAGTCAGGGTCCAAAATATTTGAAAAAATATATATGTACAGTACTATAATGAAGAGACATGTTGTAATGAGTTAGAAAAACCGTCCTCTGCGTTTCGTACACTTGGTACCTTATCAAGGAGAAACTTGCATACATTTCTGCAGTCCTTTTAAATCCCAACTGTCTGTGGCATTTGGCGCCAAAAACGTAATGACATCTTGCGTGTCATGCGCATGCACAAATGCATGGGCACGCCCCACTGACGTCAGATGTCCCGGGACACACAGAGGGACCAGGCAACAATGGTAACTGGCCACCAGCATCCCAACACTGTGTCATATCATGCAGCGTGATGTCATGACATAGTGCGCATCACGTGCGAGCGCGCGAGCATGCCCCACCCAACGTCAGATGCCCTGCTCTACCAACAACGCATACAGAGGGACACAATTAAACAGCTAGCAAGAAAATCACAACATCAAGTGCAAAATCACAAACATAGAATGAAAAAACGAATCTACAATAGTGGTATAAACCATGGTTAGGACCTGCAGAACAGAATAAACCAATTTCACAAATACATATAATAAAGTTAATTAGATAAAAAAAACAAATAGAATCAAGTACAGGATACCTCCCAATAGCGTCCCAAGTAAACCCACAGGAATATAAATAATTGTGTTTAATTAACCTTGTCTAAAAAAATCTATATGCAAAACCAAATACTAGATCTAATACTGAAAAAGCTGAACTGTGAATATCCATAAGTAAAAACAAGGATTGGAAAAGGGAAAAGGAGGGCGGGGAAGAGAGAGAGGGAAGGGGGGGGGGGAGATCACAGATCATAAGTTAGTATCTAGTACCTAGACTGTACATGCATCTTATGGTCTAAATACAGAGGAGCACTTATTAAAATGTCACATACGTGTGTGTGAGCTTGCCAGGACAACACATTCATCCATCAGCTCATTTACACCCATTAAACATATCAGCTTTTGTTCATTTTTACCCATGTGATACTTCACATTTAACCCCTTTCATGCCATTAGTAACACTGTGTGTCTGCGTGTGTCTGCGTGTGTCACCTTCCTTACGCCCCTTGCCTCTGCGCATGCGCACCAAAGGCCTCTACGCATGTGCACTTGCCCCGACGTCTGCTACGCATGAGACAGACCCTTTTCCCCACAATGACGCGCCCATAATGACGTTGTCACGGGAGACAAGCACTTTTAACAACGGGATCACTATCACCAGACGGGACAAAGAAGTTGTATAAACAGCGTTTATTATGGCAAGCCAGCAGATATACAAAATGCACAATTACAACATACACTCACCAACTGGAGGGCCTGGTTGGAAGACTCTAGCCTTGACTATAGCTGCAGCGGCTGTTATTCAAACACTTCACGCATTGTGTACATCGGAATACCGATGTTATGACACGGGATATCTTCCAAACTTACCGTCTTAAGACGCGAGTGCAGAAAATGGCATTTTAGAGTTCTTGGTTTTAAACACCTTAAATTGACACAGTAGCACAGTTGCACAATACTGAACACATTGCAATTCATTCATTTCATTGCACCCAAATGTAACGGATATTCTGGCCTGGCCTGACCCACCCAATCTCACATTGGCCCCTGTGGTCTAACCAGTCCCCATTACATGGTCGTGTCTGGTGGTGCACCTGTTGGCAACAGGACTCCTGAGTCTCCCGCATGATGGTGTTTGGGGATTGCCAACCCAGACAGGCAGCTGAGGTAGTGTGCGTGAATCCTACCTATATCCAGTGCAGCGCCTCCACCTCATCAGGATCCCTGCGTCCGCATGGGGATGGTTCTGATGAGGAACTCCTCTGTGGTGCCTTCCTCTGCAGAGTAATTCCAGACTCATACATGAGGGTATCTTTTATCAAGGTCATCTTTATTGGCATGGTGGTATGGGCCAGCTGCCCCTCACAGCTAGCAGCTCAGCCGCTCATCTCTCTGCTGCACTCCATATGGATGGTTCCTTCTCCTCTAATAGAGTTGCTATTCTCAAAGAGATTCACCAGCTTCTCTCTGTCTCTTTGCTCAGAGCTGCACAGACTCACAGCTCTTGCATCTGACCACTGCAACACTGTTGTATTGTATTGTATGTCTTTATTTATATAGCGCCATTAATGTACATAGCGCTTCACAGTAGTAATACATGGGGTAATCAAATAAATAACAGATAATATAAATAACAGATCATGGGAATAAGTGCTTTAGACATAAAAGTAACATTTCGGAAGAGGAGTCCCTGCCCCGAGGAGCTTACAGTCTAATTGGTAGGTAGAACGTACAGAGACAGTAGGAGGGAGTTCTGGTAAGTGCGTCTGTAGGGGGCCAAGCTTTATGTATCGTGTTCAGAATATCCACAGTGCTATTCATATGCTTCTTTAAGCAAGTGTGTCTTAAGGTGGGTCTTAAAGGTGGATAGAGAGGGTGCTAGTCGGGTACTGAGGGGAAGGGCATTCCAGAGGTGTGGGGCAGAAAGTGAGAAAGGTTTAAGGCGGGAGAGGGCTTTAGATACAAAGGGGGTAGAAAGAAGACCTCCTTGAGAAGAACGCAAGAGTCTGGATGGTGCATAACGAGAAATTAGGAATGAGATGTAAGGAGGGGCAGAAGAATGTAAAGCTTTAAAAGTGAGGAGAAGAATGGAATGTGAGATGCGGGATTTGATCGGAAGCCAGGAGAAGGTTTTCATGAGGGGAGATGCTGAGACAGATCTAGGAAAGAGTAGAGTGATTCTGGCAGCAGCGTTTAGGATAGATTGTAGGGGAGACAGGTGAGAGGCAGAAAGGCCGGACAGCAGGAGGTTACAGTAATCAAGACGGGAGAGAATGAGGGCCTGAGTCAGAGTTTTAGCAGTCGAGCAACAGAGGAAAGGGCGTATCTTTGTTATATTGCGGAGGAAAAAGCGACAAGTTTTAGAAATGTTTTGAATGTGAGGGGCGAATGTGAGAGACGAGTCGAGTGTGACCCCTAGACAGCGTGCTTGGGCTACTGGGTGAATGATTGTAGTTCCAACAGTAATGTGGAAGGAGGTAGTAGGGCCAGGTTTGGGAGGAAGTATGAGGAGCTCTGTTTTAGCCATGTTGAGTTTAAGGCGGCGGAGGGCCGTCCAGGATGATATAGCAGAGAGACATTCAGAAACTTTGGTTTGTACAGCAGGTGTAAGGACAGGTGTTGAAAAGTATATTTGTGTGTCGTCGGCATAGAGGTGATATTTAAACCCAAAAGATGTTATTAGGTCACCTAGAGAGAGTGTGTAAAGAGAAAAGAGAAGAGGTCCCAGGACTGAGCCCTGGGGTACCCCCACAGAGAGATCAATAAAGGAGGAGGAGGTGTTAGCAGAAGATACACTAAAAGTACGATGGGAGAGGTAGGATGAGATCCAGGATAGAGCTTTGTTCCGAATACCTAGAGTATGGAGAATGTGGAGGAGAAGAGGGTGGTCCACTGTGTCAAATGCTGCAGAGAGGTCGAGTAATATGAGCAGAGTGTAATGACCTCTGTCTTTGGCAGCATGGAGGTCGTCAGCTATTTTAGTGAGGGCTGTTTCGGTGGAGTGAGCAGAGCGGAAGCCAGATTGTAGAGGGCCTAGGAGAGAATAGGTGTTGAGAAAATGGAGCAAGCGAGAGAATACAAGACGTTCAAGGAGTTTAGAGGCAAAAGGCAGGAGGGAGACAGGTCGATAGTTAGAAAGACAGGTAGGGTCAAGCTTGTTGTTCTTGAGTAATGGTATGACTGTTGCATGTTTGAAGGAGGATGGAAAGGTTCCAGAGCAGAGGGAGGAGTTAAAAATGTGTGTGAGCGTAGGGATTATAGTAGGAGCTAGAGATTTTAGGAGATGGGAGGGAATGGGGTCAAGAGGGCAAGTGGTAGAGGGAGAGGAGGCGATCAACAGCGACACATCCTCCTCTGAGACAGTGGAAAAAGAGTCAAGGAAGGCAGGAGGAGAGTTAGGAAGAGGTGTAGGATGGGAGGAAGAAACAGAGGGGATGTTCTGCCGTATGGATTCCACTTTTTCCTTAAAATAGTCAGCAAAGTCCTGAGCGGAGATGGAGGAAGGAGAGGCAGCTGAGGGTGGTTTGAGTAAAGTATCAAAGACAGAGAACAATCGGCGTGGGTTAGACTTGTGCATGTTGATTAGTGCAGAAAAGTAGGCTTGTTTAGCTTGCGAGAGGGCAGAGTTGAAACAGGATAGCATAAATTTGTAGTGAAGGAAGTCTGCGAGAGTGTGAGACTTCCTCCAGAGGCGTTCAGAGGAATGAGTGGAGGAACGCAGCATGCGCGTGTGGGAATTTAGCCAGGGTCTAGGGTTAGAAGGGCGAGTGCGGCAGAGAGAAAGCGGGGCATGTAGATCAAGAGACGAGGACAAGGCAGAGTTGTAGTTCCTGACCAGGTTGTCAGGGTCTGTAGCAGAGCTGAGAGAGGAGAGGGTGGAGCTTAAAGTGGACTCAAAGTCAGGTAAGTGAATAGAGCGCAGGTTTCTGCAGAACCGGGGGGTAGATGGAGGTGGCGAAGGGGAGAAGCGAGATAGAGAGAATGAGATGAGGTGATGGTCAGAGAGAGGAAAAGGGGAAATGGAGAAATCAGAAAGAGAAAAGTTTTTAGTGAAAACCAGGTCTAAGTAGTGGCCATCCTTGTGGGTGCTGGCTGCAGTCCACTGTTGAAGGCCAAAAGAAGAGGTTAGAGAAAGAAAGCGGGAAGCCCAAGGGAGAGAGGGGTCATCAATGTGGCAATTGAAGTCCCCAAGGAGAAGAACAGGGGAGTCTGAGGAGAGAAAGAAAGAGAGCCAGGATTCAAAGTGAGAGAGAAAGGCAGAAGGGGAATGAGTAGAGGTAGGTGGGCGATAGATGACCGCCACATGGACCGGGAGAGGAGAGAAGATCTGGACAGTGTGAGCCTCAAAGGAGGGAAAAGCAAGAGAGGGGGGAATAGGAAGGGTTCGGTAACGGCAGAGAGAGGAGAGCAGGAGCCCCACGCCTCCACCCCTGCCATCAGGGCGCGGAGTGTGGGAGAAGGAAAGGCCACCGTAGGAGAGGGCAGCTTCCAGAGCAGAGTCAGACTGAGTGAGCCAGGTCTCAGTTATAGCAAAGAGAAGCAGGGAGTGAGAGAGAAAGAAGTCATGCACAGAGAGGAACTTGTTAGAAAGGGAGCGAGCATTCCAAAGGGCACAGGAGAAAGGGAGAGAGGAGGGAGGGTGGCAGGGGATGGGTATGAGGTTGGAGGGTTTAACACCAGAAGGAGTAGAGATTGCATTTGGCAAGCGAGGACGAGAGCAAGTAGAAATAAGGCAGGGACCAGGATTGGGAGAGATATCCCCAGAAGCAAGGAGGAGAAGCATGGATAGGAAGAGGATGTGTGAGGATGATTTGTAGGGGTGTGTTTTAGTGTAGGGGATATAGCTGTGTGGTGTCAGAGGACGCAGGTAAGAAAGGAGTTCATGTGAGCTGAGAAGTGGGGAAGGAAGGAGAGATGGAGATATATGAATAGAGTTAGAGACATACTGAGGCTGGTAAAAAGAAGTGCATAATTTGAGAAGAAGTGAAGTCACAGCAAATATAAATGGTAAAGGCAGCATCACAGCAGTAATGATGCAGTCTGGTATTGATGATATCCTCCTTTCCAGCGTAGTTCACATGCAGGAATTAGGGCCAGATGGGATGTCCACTTCTTCCTCACTTCTTTTGAACTTCCTTTTAAACTGTTGCAGACCTCCACGTGCCTCTTACTGAACAGAGGCAGCACAACAACAGGAACTGAACAGCCTCTAACTTTAGGAAGTGCTGTGCCTTATATAGACTCAGAAAGCAGCCACACCTCTTGTGTCACTAGCAGTGGACACAGAGCATGTTACCACTCCCCTTGTATACATATGACACCTCACCAGGGTGTGAGGGCAAACCTCCATGATTGTTACTGGCAACCCTGCATACTTACCAGGATTACTGCCAGTATGAAAGAGATATGTACACCAATTTTACACATGGCTACACAAAGAAACAGAATCCATGAAATTCAAACCAAGCAATCGTGATAAGCGCTGGTTCCTGGGGTGATTCGCCGCATTCATGCCACGTGGAGTACAGCAGAGCACACAAAATCGGCGCCATGATTTGTTTGAATAACGACCGCTGCAGCTGTAGCTGTAGGGGCCTGCTCAAGTAGGCTTACCCTCTCCACTTCTCATCCTGTTTCCTCAAAGTGCTATTTGCTCAATAGCAACTTTGAAATTCCCCCCAGATGAATCACCGTCAAACCACACCCAGTCTGGTGATCTGCCAAAATTACTGTTCCAAGGTTTGTTTCAGAATGTATTTGTCCATTAGACTGTGGGTGATAGCCCGATGTTAGGGCCTTTTGAATATGAAGTAATCAACACATTTCAGACCAAAATCGGGAAATGAATTGGGACCCTCTGACAGAAATTATTTTACTAGGAAGGCCATGTAAACAATATACTTCTTTTAAGAAAACTTGGGCTAGTCCCTGAACTGTGGGTAAATGAGGAATAGTAGAGCAAGTGGGGACAGTAAGGGTAATAGGGTACACAAGGGGTAATAAGGTCAAGAACAAAACTATGCCAAGATGTTCTTCAAGAGGGTGAGTAGAACTAGAGGATGACCTCAATAACATGTATTCACTGATCTGTGTATAGGCAGTAGTGTATAGGTAGGATAAGAGGCAGAGGGTAGCTCAAAGGCTGGGAGTAATAATAGTCTTGGGCTAATGGTAAGCAGTCCCTATACAGTACATGGGTCCTGACAGGAAATGTGCCAGTCATAAGGCAGTTAACAGCCTCAGAAGGATTCCTGCAGGAAACAGTTCTGGTTGCAGACAAGTAGAATTCAAGACTGGGATTGCAGAGACAAGAGTTAAGGACCCACCAGGGACATACCAGACACATTGGGAAACCCCTCCTGCCCATTTTTTGAGACTTACGTTAGTCTACACTGAAAAAGTTCCAGCAACTTCAAACTGTCTGTAAAGTGTTACTTAAAGTAGGTAATCTTTTTGCAATGTTCATAAAATATTGAATTTAGTACATTGATGAGCAAATGTACTGTACAGTATGTATTCCCATGCTATTCATTAAACCAGGAGATACGAGTTAACAGCTAAAATCTCACACATTTTTATCATGCAAATGGCAAAGGTGATGTTGGTTATCTTTTGTAGTCTGGCCTGAGATGCACCACAAGTAGAACAGGTTAACTAATGTTAGTTTTATTATACTAATCCGGTTAGCAAGAATACCTTTATTAGGTGTATCTCCCTCTTACCTTATCATACAAACTACAACCACTAATAGAAAAACTATTGTATGCTGTTTTCTCAAAAGAATTGATCATACTGTCCTGTAGGTTAGCCAATGTCAGTGTTAAAAGTAGAGATGGGCAAACGTTTTGCCAAATTTTGAATCCGCTACAAAATGACTTTATTTTAAAAGGTCAAACTTTGCTCGAGTCCCAAGTTGCTTATATACGACCCAAAACACCTTTAAATAATACGTGGAGAGACACCTGTGAAAAAAATGAGGACACCTACAGTAAGAGATCTTTGACATATGCTAGTTTGAATATACAAAAGTATATTTATAATACTTACATTAGCATATACAGTATCTTGTGGGAAATGGTGGAATAGCATTTTGCTAAAATGATGAAAAACCTTTTGCGGGTTGGCGAAGAAATAAAAACATTTTTGCAAACATTTCCAGGATGATTTTTGACACTTTCACCTATCGCTAGTTAAAAGAACAGAGGTGATTAGTGGAATAAAATCTCTTTCTCTAAAAAGGTAATTCCCTGGGGAAAGTCTAATATTCTGCTAATTTGGGAATGTTGGTGATATTTTTGGACATTTTTAGTTTTTATATAATAACATTATAATATAGAAATAGTGGTAAACTACAGATACATCCAGAGTTAATCTTCCCCCTATTGGGGGAACCCATGGAATGCTGACCTGTGCATCCCCCAGCAGTGGGAATTCGAAAGAACGGACCCTCCCATGCAAGCAGCCACGGCTTTGTGTCCCCGGTGCCGCAGCCTCTTGCGGTTTTTCCTGTTGCTCCAGGAACAGTAGATCAGGCTACATCTGTATTTGACAGTGGGTGGGGGAGTGGGGAATGTGGATGGACTGGGCGCTTCCCAATTAATATTAGATTGGTGTAATTAGTGACACACCTTAGATACACACAATAAACCTTACACTACAAAGTGATAATAGAAATAAAAGTGTACAAGTGAAGTGTACAAGTGTATACTCCTGACGAAGCAGTGTGCGAAACACGTAGAGTTAGAGTTTGGAGAGAATCTGCTCACTGAAGGACTGGCAATCTACTGCTGACACCAGACCCATTTTGGCTTCCTGCCCTCACCTGTGACGCGAAACCGGAAGTGACGCGACCGCAGAGACTGATGCGGAACTACACTGTGAGGTGTAAGTGAAAGGAAGCACCGGGCAGCAGCCTTACACTCCACCACCCTTCTATCGGCGGTTCTCTCCACCACCCATTGAATTTATGGAAAATGTGAGTTTCCTTAACATTTGTGACTAATACATATTTATAGTTTATACAGTATGCACTATTTGTGGTTTCTTTCACTTGCATATCATCCACTCCACTGAGAGGCATCCTGACCCCAGCTACACAAAGGGCTCCAGTCAGAGAGAGATGGATCTCTGACATGCAGTAATACAATACGATTTTTGTGAGTTCATTTCATTTATTGATTATCTTTTTAGCAGTGATCTACCATCTGCACTATATATTTTTTTATTTTTTCACATATCACGAACTTATCCTGCGCTCCTCCTCAACCCCAAGAAAAGAAAATTCTACATCTGTATTTGCATTACCTTTTATGTTTAGATTACCGATGATGAATTTGAGTATGATTGTAAGACATTATCCATAATCTCAATTATGACATTGTACATTTGGCAAGTATATCATTTACCCATATTAAATAGACATGTTGCAAAATCACATAAACCAAGTGTTAGTTAATCCAGATATTTTCTTAAAATCACATCGAAAATTACAATGTATCTAAATGCTATCATCCTTAACGATAATTAAGTATATTGACTAACCTGGGTTCTTCTTTATAGACTTTTGGATTTCTGTATCTACCCTGTAATGTAAAAACTGTATGTGCACTGTTGAGTGCAAATAGTAAGAGGCAAAACAATACACACTGTACTATAGGTTTGTGTTCTAAATTGTCTTTTTATTATTTTTCAACAAAAATTTAAATTCATTTTAGAATTCGTTTGTCTTTGGAAACACAGATGGAGAAGCTCGAATGGGATTTGTCAGCCTGGAAACGGAAATATGAACAACTTCATAAATCCAAATCTTCTTTTGTGAACCAGGTATGCAATTTATTCCTGAATAAAATAAAATTGTAATACATTGTTGATCAATGATATCATTTTTATTGTCTAAAATAGTTTGACCTGCAATTTAGTGACTGCACATTATGCTTATGCAAAAAAACTGGTAACATTGTTTCAAAATCCACATGTATAATACTATATTAATTTTCTGTAATATAATTTTGAGCCCTTTGAAGTAATCAATACATAATTAATAATTGTTTGCATCTGGTTCAAATCCAAGTACAATCATATATTATATTGACCATTTTGCTGAAAGCATAAGCTCATGTTTAAAATCTTTGAACTTATAGCCAGGTATAAAAGTCAACCTTGTTCTAAAAAAAATGAAAGATGTGTCAAGAGGTATTGTCTCCAGAGCCGTGACTGAAAAAGCCGCAGCTCCAGAGATAGTGCTGCCACGGTCATGTTGCATCCATTCTTCTGAATCGGAAGCCCCACACCTTGCCTCGGTACCAAAAATCAGGATGTATTGCTACATATCTTTGGTATAGCTGTCCTAGACAAATATATTTGAACGACCAATGAATGTTGCAACTCTGGTAAAAATATGAATGTTAAAATGATTTTATTGCAGATTATATAATTACTCTTAGATCTTCTCTTAGCTTTCCATAACCTTATTATAAACCACCATTTATGTGTAATGTACTGTAAGAGACATGTGAAAAGGTACAACCAGGAGACATATTTCTGGAAAATAAACCATGGCTTTTACTCAGCCCGTAGCGTTAAGCAACACAGTTTAAGAAACCACACAAATAAA
The DNA here is from genome assembly GCF_040206685.1 of Ascaphus truei. Taxonomy (NCBI): domain Eukaryota; kingdom Metazoa; phylum Chordata; class Amphibia; order Anura; family Ascaphidae; genus Ascaphus; species Ascaphus truei. The sequence goes on from NC_134484.1 coordinate 153,981,475, forward strand.
CAAACATCCTATCCCTTTGTAAGGGCTAACTCATGTTCCCACTCTCTATCTGCAGGGCTGGGATGATAGACATCTTGCCAACCTATGACCCCAAAGTCCAAAGAGGTACCTGTAAGCAGGGGGCCCTTTATGCCAGTGTCTGGGTTGGTCTGGGTTGGTGTCTATTGGGGGCCACCTTTTGGTGAGTTCCAGTGACTGCTATGTCCTGGAATGGAGGTTCCTGGGCATCCCTTCTGGCTCACAGTCCCTCTTTGCTCAAGATATCCCTCTTGCAGTTCAAGCAGGAGGCTTTTGTAACTGTCTGATAACTCCCTGCTGGATTCCTCAGACCTCCTCAGATCTCAGAAATAAAGGATTTCTATTGAAGCACCTTTAGACAGGGGTTCTGCCCTGATTCATGTACATTTTGTTTCTCTCTTGTTAAATGTGTATGTATATATATATATATATATATATATATATATATATATATATATATATATATGTATGTATGTATGTATATATATATATATATATATATATATATATATATATGTACAGTATATGAAGCAAAAAGAAAACAGGCGCACTCCTAGTGTATTAAAGTTTCACAATTTATGTAGGACTGAGAAAATATATAAAAAGCGCACTCAACAACAAATCTAGAACAGGAGCATTTACTGTATGAGATACATCTCAAACCCCAACACTTGTAGCAGGATACAGCTGAGCTTCTATGGTAGACTGGGAGCCTCTCTCACTGTGCAGACAGGATTTGGAGACTCATCACACTCTCTGTGAACTGGACGTGATGACTGCGCGCCGTGCGCCCTTCTTTTCTGGCGTCCATAGGCGCTCCTCCTCCAATAGTCCCAGCTCACTCGCAAAACCTTGCGGTGTGGATCCACTGCTAGGGCTGCCCTCTGATGAAAAGGCTATGTGTTCTAGTCTCTCCGTGTGTATGTGCAATAAAATTAAGTGTTGCTGCACTTGCCACTCCAAGCACACCCTACGTGTTTCGTCTAGGATGACTTCGTTAGGGAACTCTCATTGGTCAGCACACATCTTTTTATAGATTGAGTAACCAATTGCACATAGATCCAGACTAAATTGCTAATTGAAAACAGGTAAGGGCACTAAATGTAGCCTAATTTAACTCCTTTCATTGCTGGAGAATGATATATCTCTGATAAACAAGAACATATAGTGCTGCGGCTCATTTTATTCTAACACATCGCCGGTTTTTCCCTGGCATTTTTCTGGAATGTGATGCACTTCACCGGGAGCATGCCGCATTCATTTTGCGTTCTCAGCCATGGGTCATGCGCGGGTCATGCGCGGTTGACGCACGGTTGATGCGTTTATTGAGTATGGTTCGGATTTAATAGGTTGCAATTCTTCGCGTGTCCGCCAGATGGCAGATATTCATGAATTGTAATGCGCATGCGCTTCAGTAATGTGTCGACTTGCAGGTGTTTCGTTTACAAAAGATACCTGTCACGGGAATATAGGAGTGCTCACCACAAACCGGACTGGACCGCGAGGCCGAGGTGGGGATACAGGAAAACCACCGCCCTACAACCGCGTGAGCGGGTCCGGTAAGCAGAGTCGTGTAGATCGCCTTGTTCGGGAGAGGAGAGAGTAGAGTGGTAGAGGTACTTGCCAGATCCGGGGTAGGAGAGATCAAGAGTAGTCGGTGTCCAAAGCCAGGGTCGAGGAGAGGAGAAGGCAGAAGTCCGTTGAGCGAGCCGGGGTTCGAGGGTGCCAGAGATCGGGAGTCCAGGTTCAGGCTAGGGTCTGTGACAGAAGACAAAAGCAGACTGCGAAGTAGCTTGTAGCAAGCACAACTAGAGACTGACTATGCTCAGCAATCAGCTCAGGGCTGGAGGCACTAAATACTGACAGGAACCAATGAGAACCTCCAGCGGTGATGTCAGACGTAGGTAGAGCGCTGATAGGCTGAGGCAGGATGCAGAACAGGTGGGAACGGAACAATAACATTGGCGGCAGTAGAGATGGACATAGTAGCGCGCGCGCACGACGCGCGCGACGGAAGGGGCGGGTTGAGTTTGCCGGACTGAAAGGCAGGGACCGTAGGCGTGGGGCTGCCGGGAGTTCAGGAAGGAGAGGAGGTCCACGTGACCGGGTGCCGCGCGCCCCGGCGGCCGAGGTAAGAACCGCAGAGGGCAGCGGCCTTACAGTACCCCCCCCTTCAGGGTCGGACTCCGGACGATCCTTACCAGGCTTAAGCGGAAACTTAGAATGAAATGCCCGTACCAGCCTGGGGGCGTATACCTGGACTTGAGGAATCCATGCCCTTTCTTCGGGTCCAAAACCCCTCCAATGCACCAAATACTGGAGGCCTCCTCTAGAGATAGGAGAATCTAGAATGGATTGTACCTCAAACTCTTCTTGTCCACTGACAAGTCTGGGGGAAGGTGTGATGTGTTGGATCTGAGGATTGGGTACAAACGGTTTGAGTAGAGAACAATGAAAGGCGGAGGGAATCTTCATGGTAGCAGGTAGTTTGAGTCGGTAGGTAACCGGATTGATCCTCTTCAATATAGGGAATGGACCGATAAATCGGGGTGCCAGCTTTGGGGATGTGACCTTCAAGCGTATGTTCTTAGTAGATAGCCATACTTTCTGACCAGGAGCAAAATCGGGTGGTCTCTGACGATGCCGATCCGCCTGTTTTTTCTGCATGGCTGTGGCTCGCTTGAGATTATCCTGAATCCTGGACCAGGAAGCTTGAAGATCCCGAATCCTCTCTTCTGCGGCTGGAACTCCTGTACTCGGCCCAGACTGAGGAAGGGTGGAGGGATGAAAGCCAAAATTAGAGAAGAATGGAGACTGTAATGTGGACTCATTCCTGAGATTATTGTGAGCGAATTCCGCCCAAGGAAGTAGGTCGAGCCAATTGTCCTGAGAGTCCGATATGAAACAACGGAGGAACTGCTCCAGTGACTGATTGGTACGTTCAGTTTGACCATTGGTCTGTGGGTGGTATCCCGAGGAGAAGTGAAGCGCCACATTAAGTTTTTTACAGACGGCCCTCCAGAATTTTGAAACAAATTGTGACCCCCGATCAGAAACTATGGTCTGAGGCGACCCATGGAGCCTGAAGACCTCCTTGACAAATACCTCGGCAAGTTTAGGAGCACTGGGTAGACCTTTAAGTGGGATAAAGTGCGCTTGTTTAGAAAAGCGATCGACCACTACTAATATAGTGTCCATACCCTTGGATTTGGGTAGGTCGACAATAAAGTCCATCGAGAGATGTTCCCATGGACGATCGGGAATAGGGAGGGTTTGCAGGAGTCCTGGAGGTTTATTCCGTGGAGTCTTGTTCTGTGCGCAGGTGGAACATGCTGAGACAAAATGTTGAATGTCCTTACGCATGCTAGGCCACCAAAACGTTCGTTGCAAGAGGTCAATAGTCCTTTTGATCCCTGGATGACCTGCCGTTTTAGCAGCGTGCCACCATTGCATTACCTTCTGACGGAAGGTAGGGGGTGTGAAAAGTCGTCCAACTGGCACCCTGAGACCCTGAGGGATTTGATCTTGAACCTTGGTGATCTCTGATAATGCGTCAAAGGTACTGGCAGACAGGACACATTTCGGAGGAAGGATAGTCTCTTGGGGATCCTCGGTTTTGTCCTCTACAGAGAATTGACGAGACAGTGCATCGGCTTTAGTGTTTTTGGAACCCGGGAGGTATGAAATCAGGAAGTTGAACCGGGTGAAGAAAAGGGACCAACGTGCCTGCCGAGCGCTTAGACGGCGGGCAGTCTCAATATATAAGAGGTTTTTATGGTCCGTAAGGATGGTGACGGGGTATTCAGTGCCTTCCAATAGATGTCGCCACTCTTCCAAAGCCATCTTGATCGCGAGGAGCTCACGGTTACCCACATCATAGTTCCGTTCGGCTGCAGAAAATCTTTTAGAAAAGAATGCGCAGGGATGCAGTCTGGCCTGTGGGTTCTTCCTTTGGGATAAGATCGCCCCTGCCCCTATGTCCGACGCATCCACCTCGAGAGTGAAGGGCTGTGCTGGATCAGGATGCACCAAGATAGGTGCTGTGACAAAGGCTTCCTTGAGAACCTGAAAAGCCATGATGGCCTCGGGGGACCATAGTGCGGGATTGGCGTTCTTCTGAGTGAGGGCCGTGATGGGTGTGACCAGCGAGGAATTTTTTTTTATGAACCTGCGGTAATAGTTGGAAAAACCTAAAAACCTCTGTACCGCTTTCAAAGAGAGGGGGCGAGGCCAGTTCAAGACGGCTTCCACTTTGGTAGGATCCATCGCGAGTCCTGTGTCGGAGATTATGTACCCCAAAAATGACGTGGATGACTGATGGAACTGGCATTTTTCAAGCTTTGCGAACAGTCGGTTCTCCCGTAACCTCTGAAGTACTTGTTTGATGTGCCGAGTATGTTCCAGGGGATTCTGCGAGAATATCAGGATGTCATCTAGGTAGACCACCACGTGTTGATCCAGCAGATCTCTGAAGACGTCATTAACGAAATCCTGGAAGACAGCTGGCGCGTTACAGAGACCAAAGGGCATCACAAGGTACTCATAGTGCCCATCACGCGTGTTGAAGGCCGTCTTCCACTCATCTCCCTTACGAATCCGGACCAGATTGTAGGCTCCACGGAGATCTAGTTTGGAAAAGATAGTGGCGCCTTGTAACCTGTCGAAAAGTTTGGCAATCAAGGGAAGGGGATACCGATTCTTGACAGTCACCTTGGTGAGACCACGGTAATCGATGCAAGGACGAAGTGTACCGTCCTTTTTCTTTACAAAAAAGAAACCTGCTCCTGCTGGAGAAGATGACTTACGTATGAAGCCTCTCTGGAGGTTCTCCTGTATATAAAGTTTCATCGCCTTGGTCTCGGGGGGGGAAAGTGGGTAGGTACAACCTCTGGGGGGAATCGCGCCAGGAAGAAGGTCGATCGGGCAATCGTAGGCGCGATGGGGTGGTAATTCCTCCGCCTGAATCTTGTCGAAGACATCTCTGAACTCCCAGTAGGCATCCGGAAGGAGGGGATTCTTGGGTTCCGGATGTGTGGCAGCTACTAGGGCATTAGATGAAACCAGACAAGTGTCTTGACACCGATCTCTCCAGGTGAGGGGTTGTGACTGAAGCCAGTCGATCTGGGGATTATGGTGCTGGAGCCACGGAAGACCCAATATCACGTCTACTGCCGGTGTGTGGATGGCATCCAACTGAATTAGTTCGGAATGGTGTCCTGACATCTTAAGACGGAGGGGAATGGTTTGATGAGAGATAAATGCGGGTTGCAAAGGCCTACCGTCAATGGCTTCAAGTCCTACGGGCCAATCCTTGGCTACCAGAGGGATCTGGTGTCTTTCCGCAAATGATTGATCAATGAAATTCCCACCAGAACCGGAGTCTAGGAAGGCCCTCGTAGAGATGTCTCCAAAGTCTCCTGATAGAGTTATAGGAAGAAGTACTGCACCGACACACTTTATTCGAGCAAATACCCAGTATGTACCTGGCAGATACCTGGAATGCGCCGCTCCTCACCTCTGACAAGCCCCGTTGCGTTTGCCTTCCCAGCCTGGGTTCATGCCTGGCTGACGGGCGGCTGATCTGTTAAATGATAATGATTAGGATTTAATAGGCTGCAATGCTTCGCGTGTCTACCAGATGGCATAAATTCATGAATTGTAATGCAGTATATATATATATATACAGTGCAGTATTGCAGCCAGCGGGAATAAAATGCTTCAATCCCTGCATGGAAAATACCTCAATGCACTCGGGCAGAAAACAGTCACAAACCTCAATACACCCGGGTATACCCGAATTCGTGGGACTAGCCGAGCTCGAATAAAGTGTGTCGCCAGTGTATCTTAGATGGTAGTTTGGGAGAGAAAGGAGAGGTTACCATGCCCAGTGTAGTTCTTACAGTACTCACTGGGGGCTGGCGTTTCCCGACTTGGAGGGACAGGTACTCACCAGGTGTCCACCATTACCGCAGTAGAGGCAGAGGCCCGCCCGACGGCGACGTAGTCTTTCCGTTAACGAAAGGCGAGCGCCACCCAACTGCATGGGTTCTTCGGAGGATACGGCAACGGGCTCCCCTGGAGCTGTATGTGAAGAGAAAGTGGGTTGGGTACCTTTTAGACGCTTTCCCTTCTCTGCTCTTCGCTCCTGAAGCCTCTGGTCCATACGGATACTGAGTGCGATGAGTTCCTCCAATGATGTAGGGCGCTCCAGTGCGGCCAGCTCGTTTTTGAGGGCGTCATTCAAACCCTGCCAAAACACTGCGGCGAGTGCTTCATCATTCCACCTTGTTTCAGCGGAAATGGTGCGAAACTCCAGTGCGTAGCGTGCCACCGAGCGATTACCCTGTAAAACATTGAGGAGAGAAGAAGCGGCCGTTACCCTCCTTCCTGGTGTATCGAACACCTACCGGAATTCAGTACAAAACCGGTCCAGGCTGGAGGTCAGCTCCGGGCGATGCTCCCATATGGGTGTAGCCCAGGCCAGGGCGTCATCGGTCAGCAGAGAGTAGATGTACGCAACCTTGGAACGAGGAGTCGGGAAATGAGAGGGTAACAGTTCAAATTGGACGGAACACTGCGCCAGAAAGCCACGGCATGCTGAAGGCTCTCCCGAATAGCGATTGGGGGAAGGTAGACGATGTTCCGGGGAATGAGTCATAGGTACCGGCGGGGAAAAAATAGGAGCAGGAGGAGCGGCAGCAGCCTCGGGAGAGGACAGAAGGGATTTGAGTTGCTCCGAAATGGTACCCAGGGAGTTTTGGAGCATTTCCATACGCTGGTTATTTTGGGAGAAACAGTTCTCTACTTCCTTGAACAGGCCATCGTGTTCGCTCAGGCGTCGACCCACCTCGGCGGAGTCCAGGTCTGTTGGGCTGAGCATAATGTCACGGGAATATAGGAGTGCTCACCACAAACCGGACTGGACCGCGAGGCCGAGGTGGGGATACAGGAAAACCACCGCCCTACAACCGCGTGAGCGGGTCCGGTAAGCAGAGTCGTGTAGATCGCCTTGTTCGGGAGAGGAGAGAGTAGAGTGGTAGAGGTACTTGCCAGATCTGGGGTAGGAGAGATCAAGAGTAGTCGGTGTCCAAAGCCAGGGTAGAGGAGAGGAGAAGGCAGAAGTCCGTTGAGTGAGCCGGGGTTCGAGGGTGCCAGAGATCGGGAGTCCAGGTTCAGGCTAGGGTCTGTGACAGAAGACAAAAGCAGACTGCGAAGTAGCTTGTAGCAAGCACAACTAGAGACTGACTATGCTCAGCAATCAGCTCAGGGCTGGAGGCACTAAATACTGACAGGAACCAATGAGAACCTCCAGCGGTGATGTCAGACGTAGGTAGAGCGCTTATAGGCTGAGGCAGGATGCAGAACAGGTGGGAACGGAACAATAACATTAGCGGCAGTAGAGATGGACATAGTAGCTTGCGCGCGCACGACGCGCGCGACGGAAGGGGCGGGTTGAGTTCGCCGGACTGAAAGGCAGGGACCGTAGGCGCGCGCGGACCTTCCACGGCGGCGCGCACGGGCAGCAGGGGCTTCCGGGAGTTCAGGAAGGAGAGGAGGTCCACGTGACCGGGTGCCGCGTGCCCCGGCGGCTGAGGTAAGAACCGCAGCGGGCAGCGGCCTTACAGTGCCACAGTGTGCTATTGTAACTTGGCCTTGAGACTGAAGGAAGAGGTTGCAAAAATGTATCAATTTAGGCTTTTCATATTAAAGAAAGACAAAGACCAGTTTCGGTTACAGTATTCTCCAGAGACCCGCCCGCCATGAGTGTTCAAGTGCAGCCCGCTTTCCAAAAACCCGACAGAAGTTACGCGTATTTGATATGGGCCGCGATTAATGCAACAGATGATAAGATGGCAACAGTTGTTCAAATTTATCAGTATTTTATCGAAAACTATGACTTTTACAAATTTTTGCCAGCTCCTCATGCGTGAAAGCGTGCAATAAGGAAAATGTTATGTAGCGATCCCTGTTTTTATCGTATTGAGCCACAATTTATTGGAGGGAATTGGTGTGTATCACCGGCTTTTTCCTGTATCTAAGATCATGCAGACGGCAAAAGGCGAAAGGTCGTGTTAAAACCAACTAAGAAACGACAGTCGCTGACAAGCAATGCACCAGCACCATCACCAGCACTGGCTTCCAATAATGGTCCCACCGTCAGTGACAACCCTTGCTGTCTGTCCAGCAAGCCTGAGCCGGATTTCGTGTGCAGTTTCGATCAAGCTTGCATGTACCTAAGCAATTTCCAGCCTCATCAGCTGACTACAGGTGTAGTAGTCCCGCTGCCAACTATCGACGTGGATGATCAAGAACACTGCACTGGCAGTGGCCAGCGCCGGCGCCAGCTGAATGGGAAATTGTATGGTGAGTATTGTTGCCGTATTATTTTTTGTGTTTTTTTTATTTTGACAATACAGTATCAATATCGGTACGTGCAATTCAAAAGTCAAACGATTCTCCTGTAAGCAATATCATTGGCTGATCGGTTTCTCCAGTACTGTACTGCAGATACTGAACAATTGGTGGAACGCTAGGCGCATGCGCATTGGAACCTTCTTGAAACGCATACAGTATGCGTGTCATTAAATTGACGGTAGGCGCATGTGAACAGGAGACGCCCCCTGAGAAAATTATTGGTGGGACTGGCTGGGAACTTCTTTAGGGGGCTGAGCATTACAGTAATTGCTGTAATTGCTGAATCGGATTTAAAAACCCACGTACCGGAGTCTACAGTTTAGTGGCCGTTGTTATTGATTAGGATAGAATACTGTACCTGAAACAGTATGCTGATGTTTTCCGGCTGTAGAGTATACAATACTTTTTTATATACAGTATACTGTGTAATAAACCTGAAAAAATAAAAACTATGCATTTATTCTACATGCATTACAGTACTGTACATACAGTATGTGTTTTCTATACAGTGCCAGTACATACAGTACAGTACAGTATGTGTCTTCTATTTTTTTTAATACTCTTGTACTGAGCATGCCTACAGTATACAGTACAGTATGCCTGGACAGTAGTGTACATTCTAGAAACACTGTATTTTGTTACAGTAGCAAAGGAGCCAATGGAACAATGTAAAACAAATCAACATGTTCTTTTATTGGTGTAGTAAGTGCAAAAACATTTATTTACAAATACTGTACAATGTAGAAACATTTTAAGTGCACAGCAATTCAAAACATCAACAGTTGTATGGTTTACTGCTACTGAAAACATTTACATTTATGTACAGAAAGTAAAAACATTTACAGTCAGTCAGTATGGTTTACAGTTTGTTTACAGTTTACAGTCACATGTTATAAAAACAAATTCTTTATTCATAAAATATACAAAACGCAACATCTCCTTTATTACAGAACGGCAAGTCAAAAACATACAGAATACAGTGGGAAGGTGTGCAAAACAGTCAGTCAAGCCTGCACCAGTACAGTCCTCGAGGGCAGCAAACAGGCCCGGTTTTCAGGGTAACCTTTGAAAACCGTGCCTGTTTGCGGCCCTCAGGGACTGGAATTGTGCAGGTCCTGTGTGTGTGTGTACAGCAAGTTAAAACATTTCTGTATAAATGCAAGTTAAAACTAACAACATTTTTTTATTTATACAAGTTAAAACACACAACATCTCCTTTATTTAAATACAGCAGGTCAAAACATGTACAGTACCATACAGTACAGTTCAGCACAGCAGTATGGTCTTACCTGTGATTAAAAAAATATTTATTCATAAAATACAGTATACAGTACAAAACGCAACATCTCCTTTATTAAAGAAAAATATACAGTACAGTGGGATGGTGTGCAAAACAGTCAGTCAGGCCTGCACCACTACAGTCCTCGAGGGCATCAAACAGGCCCGGTTTTCAGGACAACCTTGAAAACCGGGTCTGTTTGCGGCCCTCCGGGACTGGAATTGTGCAGGTCCTGTGTGTGTGTACAGCAAGTTAAAACATTTCGGTATAAATACAAGTTAAAACACACAACAACATCTCCTTTATTTAAGTACAGCAGGTCAAAACATGTACAGTACAGTTCAGCACAATAGTATGGTCTTACAGTACCCGTGATTAAACCAGAAAGTCCACCAGATTGTCCTTCCATGGCCGATTCCTTGCATGGCCTAAAACGTCATTAATGCAGTCTTGAACGCCTTTCATTATAGGATCTGTAATTGTATAAAAGCGCCGCAATTCCTCCTGAATGGTCTTTCTTAAATTGGCAGGAAGCACCTTTTTTACGCGATATCCTTCATAGTTCACTCTGAAGGCCCAGTCGCAGTACAACGAGTAGGGCACATGGTGCTTAAAAAGTAACAAGGCATACTTGTGGGGTGCACCAGCAGTCATCACCCTATACTTCTCCCTGAGCGCCGGTGGCAGATCGCACAGGCTGATGTCGGGCACCATATTGATGCGAGCGAATATAGGTCTTCTGCGAGCGGGTGTGCTTGAGGTGACGGGCGGGGTAGGTTGCCTGGGAGGAAGCTTTCCTCCTGTCTTAGTCGCTGTGTTGTCTCCTGGCGTGGTCTTGATGGGGTTGTCATGTCCTCCTCAATGGCATACATGTACACTACATCTTCTGGTTGAGGGGGTGCGCTTGGTGATGGAAGGGTGTCGATGCTCCCATTCATCACATCCATTCCACCCTCCTGTTCCGGCGTCGGGGAAACAGGGGCATGAACACCGATCAAATTATGTATACCCGCTATGTCAGCCTCTATCTGCTCCATCCGTCGATCCATATGTTGCATCCGTTGATCCCTATCTAGCATCCGTTGATCCATATGTAGCATCCATTGCTCCACATTTAGCATGGTCTCCAGAAGCAGATCTATCTTTGCCAGCACAATAGAGTTCCCGGGGATATCCACACTTATCCCATTCAGCATCCGGTCTAACGAGCTGCTTCTGGTGCATGTCGTGTGGATATCTGGGTGGATGGGTGCAACGGAGGATGAGATGGGGGTTCCATGGAGAGAAGCGGCAGCGTCGTCAAAGAAGGGTGGAGGAGGTGACCTGTGGATATCCGGTAGAGGAGAAGCGGCAGCGTTGTCGAAGAGGGATGGAGAAAGTGACCTTTGGATTTCTGGGCGAGAAGCAGAGTCGTCTAAGAGCAAAGGAGAAAGTGACCCATGGATTTCAGAGGCACCAGCGGCAGCATCGTCGGATAGAACTGGAGAAGATAGCCTGTGGGTTTCCGGGAGGGCGGCGGCAGCGTCGAGGATGAGGGGTGGAGAAGACGGTGGCAGAGTCGTCGAAGCGTATGTGAGGACGTGGTCTGCGGTTTCGATGGGTTGGCTGCCAATCGTTTTGCGTCGAGAGTACATCACCGTATTTCTTCTTGACATAATAAGGCTGACGTCTATTAAAACCCTTAGCCTTTGGGGTCAGCAGAAGGTTTTCTTTATTGGCCTTAGCCTGTCGCTTTGGCCTTGGCGTGGAAACGGCAACCGCCTTTTGCTTTTTCTGCATGACAGAAGCGAGTGGGTTCCTGCTTCCATAGAATCGGGGTTGATCCATGGAAGCAGATGGCACAATGCAGTATCTGTACAAGGGCAAGTTCAGATAAAGATCGACTGGTCGGCTATGCAAAGTGTGTAACCTTTTATGCATGGCGGCGAGGTACAGGTGTTGAAAGTGGGCGCACTCTAATGTGAGTCATTACCGTATAAATACACCATCCATTTTGTGGATTCACTGCACATTGAATACACATCGACTAAACATCGAATATACATTCTTGTGTTTGTATTTCTTTCTACTCGCAGCAATGCATGTTAAAAAGATTACCAAGGATCTCAGCATGCGATTTAAGGAGATGTACACGAGCGGACACCGAATTGCTGCTATCCAATGCTGGTTAGCTACTTCTGACCTCGGTGTGCCAGCAACCACCGTGAGCTATCATGCACACGGAAAAAACAGAGAACGCAAAAGGGCACCAAGGGTAACTAACGCGTAAGTATATTTATACAACTTAAAAAAAACAAATTTATATCATATAATATACTGTAGATCTACAGTACTGTATCTAATATTTTTGTTATTTCTGTAGATTTATATTACAACAGTATATATATTTTGTATATTTATATTTATATTACAATAATATATATATTTTGTATACTGTATTTATATTTATATTACAACAGTATGTATATTTTGTATATTTATATTACAACAGTATACCGTATATATTTTGTATATTTATATTTATATTACAACAATATATATATTTTGTATACTGTATTTATATTTATATTACAACAGTATATATATTTTGTATATTTATATTACAACAGTATACTGTATATATTTTGTATATTTATATTACAACAGTATATATATTTTGTATATTTATATTTATATTACAACAATATATATATTTTGTATACTGTATTTATATTTATGTTACAACAGTATATATATTTTGTATATTTATATTACAACAGTTTACTGTATATATTTTGTATATTTAAATTTATATTACAACAGTATATATATTTTGTATATTTATATTTATATTACAACAATATATATATATTTTGTATACTGTATTTATATTTATATTACAACAGTATATATATTTTTTATATTTATATTACAACAGTATACTGTATATATTTTGTATATTTATATTACAACAGTATATATATTTTGTATATTTATATTTATATTACAATATATATATTTTGTATACTGTATTTATATTTATATTACAACAGTATATATATTTTGTATATTTATATTACAACAGTATACTGTATATATTTTGTATATTTATATTACAACAGTATATATATTTTGTATATTTATATTTATATTACAACAATATATATATTTTGTATACTGTATTTATATTTATGTTACAACAGTATATATATTTTGTATATTTATATTACAACAGTTTACTGTATATATTTTGTATATTTAAATTTATATTACAACAGTATATATATTTTGTATATTTATATTTATATTACAACAATATATATATATTTTGTATACTGTATTTATATTTATATTACAACAGTATATATATTTTTTATATTTATATTACAACAGTATACTGTATATATTTTGTATATTTATATTACAACAGTATATATATTTTGTATATTTATATTTATATTACAATATATATATTTTGTATACTGTATTTATATTTATATTACAACAGTATATATATTTTGTATATTTATATTACAACAGTATACTGTATATATTTTGCTGCATATTGATACTGTAGAACTGTGTTTGAGTCCTACTACACTGTAACTCACTGGATTGTTTTTCTTTACATTGTAGGGAGACAACTCTTCTGGTGGACAAAATAAGTGAGGAGAATGGATGAGAAGAGTGCATTAAGGGTCAAATACACTCTGCAGGAAAATCACAATCTCACTGTGTCCGAGACCAGCATAAAGAAGATGAGACGCAGCATTGGATGGAAATATGGACGTGTGAGGTTACAGTAGTACTGGACAGTACAGGAGGTAAAGGTGTTGTTTAGGAAACTGTACTGTACCGCTAAAATTATTTATTCCTTGTCATTACAGAGCGTACCCCATGATACGGGATGTAAACAAAATAAAAAGAGTGGTCCAGGCCCAGGCATGGATCGACAGTGGAGAAACTTTCCAGGATTGCATCTTTACTGACGAGTCTACTGTGTCGCTGGAGAGATTTGCAACCTATGCATTCCACATAAAAGGTCGCATATCTATGAAGTCGCAGCCAAAACACCCCGTGAAGCTGCATGTGTGGTGTGCCATCTCTAGGCGTGGACCAGGATGCATTGTCATCTTTGAAGGTAAAATATATAAAATATAATGTAGCCTTATGCACTGTAATGTACTAGTGTAGACTTACTGTATGCACTGTACTGTACTATTGTGCAGTTTTTTGAGCACTTTTCTTTTCTTGTTATAGGATTCATGAATAAAGCTTTCTTCCAAGACAAAATTGTCCTTAGATAGTGCAATACATCACACGTGAGTTCCCTGATGGTCACCATTTCTACCAGGACAACGATCCGAAGCACACCGCGTCAACAGCGCATATCCTTGAGCGCAGTATCAACTGGGTGAAGACTCCAGCGGAGTAAGTGCGGTAACCGTGTCTCATTTTTTTTACCACTGTTTTGACTGTGTACTGTATCTCTACAATTAATTGTCCTTTTTTTCCAATGACAGATCGCCAGACTTCAATCCGATCGAAATGGTCTTGCATCAGCTGAAGGACCATATCCGGAAAGTGGTGAAACCCTCCAAAAAGGACGAGTTGGCGAAAGGCATAATGAGTTTTTGGAAAGATGTACTCACCGTGGAACGCTGCAATAAATATATAGACCATATTGCGACTGTGTTACCCATTGTCATCGCGCGTAATGGGCAAGCATCAGTAAAGTAGTACTGTACTGTAGTATTGTAAGTACAGTATGATACAGGTATGTATGGCACAGATTTTTTCTTTCCTAATAGTCAGAGTATACAGTAGTTACAGTTTTTTCTTTACAGAGAGAGCAGCACCAGCCATCTGGTTACATAGTATTTAACAGTAGTCAGAGTATACAGTAGTTCCAGTATAGACTAGTTTGACAGTACTACAGTAACTGCTTACTAACTGCTTAATTTTTTTTTCCAGAGAAAGCAGCACCAGCCATCTACAGTAGTACTACACATCACACAATGCCATAATCCAGTACGCACATAACTGCACTAATTTTTTGTTTTCTTGTCGTTTCAGGAAAAAAGGGTGGCCTGGGGGGAGGTGGGGTGTTGTGTCCAGTCTAATCTGTTGTACAGTCAAATGTACAGTATATAAACAGCAGTAATGATGTACACAAAACCTCTCCTCTCCCAATGAACTACTGTACTGTACACAGAATGAGGAAGAAGATAAAGACGGAAAAAATAATATTTTATATATATATATATATATATATATTGTGACAAACGGCTTACTCCGGGGCTCCGCCGTCTGTCCGGGACTGTTAGAACACGGTCTTTTAGGGTAGGTTAAATGATGAGACGTCACGTACTGTTCCTTTAAACAGGCTATGCCTGGTTTATTCAGTCCCAGGCACTGAGACTGCCACAGTTTAAACAGAAAACAAAGCCAAACAAAAAGCTGCTCGTCTGAGCGATAACTTAAACTTAGATGTCCCTAACTCAGAGTTGGAAGTGGCTTGTCCACTTCCACCAACAAAATAAGTACCTTTGCAGTCTTTAGACAAACTAACAGAATGAATAAAGCGATTTGGGAAAGAGGCTTTCTCACCCCTCTGCAGTTCAGCAGCCTTCCAGGCTCTTGGGCGGGGCCCAGAGGAAACAGGAAACAGGTCTTATATACTTGAACTCTAATCAGCATGACAGGTGACAGAAAACAGGCAGCAGACAAACTGTGGAATGGAGTGCCTGTACCACGAGGCTGCCCTGTTCAGCTTAGACAGGACAGAAACTGTTCAGTATCCTGGGAGCCCTGTATATGGAGTTTATTACCAACCCCTGGTTTCTGTCACATATCCTCCCCCCCAGCTCAGACCTCGAGGGGTGAGCGACCATGGATATTAGGGAGTGCATCCTTGACATCCCGTCGGCATTGCCATGTTTGTGCCCGACCTGTGTTCCACAGAAAATTTAAAGGGCTGTAGGCTTAGGAACCACCTGGTCACCCTAGCGTTCTTCTCCCTATTTTGACACATCCAGGTAAGGGGTGCATGATCTGTGACCAATCGGAACTTTCTCCCCAACAGATAGTACTTGAGTGTCTCTACAGCCCACTTTATTGCGAGACACTCTTTCTCGACTATGGAGTAATTTTTCTCCTGGGGATTTAGTTTCCTACTTAAATAAAGGATGGGGTGCTCCTCCCCTTGAGACTCCTGGGAGAGTACCGCCCCCAGCCCTACCTCAGATGCGTCGGTTTGGACTACGAACTCTATGGAGAAGTCAGGTGTGACCAACACTGGTTGGGCACAGAGAGCTTCTTTCAGGCTTCTAAAGGCCTGTTCGGCTTCGGGGGACCACTTTACCATTAGCGGTCCTCTTGCTTTTGTGAGGTCGGTTAGTGGGGTTGCCTTAGTTGCAAAATTGGGAATAAACCTCCTATAGTAGCCAATTAACCCCAAAAAGGTCCTTACTTGTTTTTTTGTGACTGGCCTTGGCCAATTTTGTATCGCCTCTACTTTGAGTGTTTGTGGTTTGAGTAACCCTCTACCAATAGAATACCCCAGATACTTGGCCTCCTCCAGACCAATAGTGCATTTAGCGGGGTTAGCAGTTAGTCCAGCAGACCGAACTGCGTCGAGCACAGCTTGGACCTTTGGAAGGTGGGACTGCCAATCTTCACTATGGATTACCACATCATCCAGGTAGGCGGCAGCGTACCGAACATGTGGTTTTAAAATTTTATCCATCATTCTTTGGAATGTGGCGGGAGCTCCATGTAAGCCAAAAGGCAGCACCTTATATTGAAAGCGGCCGTCTGGGGTTGAGAAGGCTGTTTTTTCTTTTGCCCTTTCTGTGAGGGGAACCTGCCAGTACCCTTTTGTTAGGTCTATGGTTGTGAGATATCGGGCTTTGCCCAGTCTCTCTACAAGTTCATCCACCCTGGGCATAGGATAAGTATCAAATTTTGACACCGCGTTTAGTTTCCGGTAGTCATTACAAAACCTTGTTGTACCGTCTGGCTTTGGGACTAAAACTATAGGGCTGTTCCACCCACTTTGGGATTCCTCAATTACGCCTAGTTTTAGCATTTTTTTAACCTCTAAACTTATAGCCTCTCTCTTGGCCTCTGGGATTCGGTACGGTTTAAGGTTAACTCGGACCCCCGGTTCAGAGACTATGTCATGTTTAATTACGTTAGTTTTACCTGGCTGTGTAGAGAAGATTTCTTTGTTCCTTCTCACTAAACTCTGGACCTCTCGTTTCTGATGCACGGACAGTGTTTCAGCTATGCTAACCTCTGGGTCAGTTTCTTGATTCTCTGACGGACCTGGGGGTACTAGGGTTAACAAGACCTCTCTATCTTTCCAGGGCTTGAGTAGGTTAATATGGTAAATTTGCTCAGGTTTCCTCCTACCTGGCTGCCTTACCCTATAATTTACTTCTCCCACTCTTTCCAAGACCTCATATGGCCCATGCCATTTAGCAAGGAATTTACTCTCCACGGTGGGAACCAGAACTAGTACCCTATCACCTGGAAAAAAAATTCTGACCCTAGCACCCTTATTATACGTATTCCTTTGTGCTTCTTGAGCTTTCTCCATGTGTTCCCTCACTATGGGTAGGACTGCAGCAATGCGGTCCTGCATTTGGGCAACATGCTCTATTACACTTCTGTAAGGGGTAACCTCGTGTTCCCAAGTTTCTTTGGCTATATCCAGTAAGCCCCTTGGATGTCGGCCATACAATAGTTCAAACGGGGAGAAGCCTGTGGATGACTGGGGAACTTCCCTAATGGCAAATAACAGGTATGGTAACAAACAGTCCCAGTTTTTCCCATCCTTATCGACCGCCTGGCGTAACATGCTCTTTAAGGTTTTATTGAACCTTTCCACTAAACCATCTGTTTGTGGATGATAGACTGAGGTTCTGAGATGCTTGATTTTTAGGAGTTTACATAGCTCTTTTGTTACTTGGGACATAAATGGTGTTCCCTGGTCAGATAAGATCTCTTTAGGAATTCCGACCCGGGAAAACAGAAGTACTAACTCTTTTGCTATGTTTTTAGCAGAGGTGCTACGTAGGGGAACTGCCTCCGGATATCGGGTAGCATAATCTAATATTACCAATATATGCTGATGTCCCCTAGCAGACTTTATTAGGGGTCCTACTAGATCCATAGCAATCCGGTCAAATGGTACCTCTATTATGGGAAGGGGTACCAATGGGCTGCGGTATGCTTTGAACGGGGCGGTGATCTGACATTCTGGGCATGAGGAACAATAGTTTGTAATTTCTGCCAGAACCCCAGGCCAATAAAAGCTTCGGAGAACCTTTTCTTTTGTCTTTTCCACCCCTAGGTGTCCCCCCAATGGATGACTATGTGCGAGGTGTAATACTACGTTACGGAATGTCCGTGGTACCAACAATTGTTTAGTTGTAACTGATTTTCTTTTATCAACCCGATATACTAGGTCGTTCTCTACCTCGAAGTAGGGGTAAGCAAGTGACCTATCTGGTTGGCCATGAGTACTATTCTGGTCCCGTATATTTCCCCTTGCTACCGCTAATGTGGGGTCCTCCCACTGGGCCTTCTTAAAACTCCCAGGACTGACCTCTAGGTCAGCGAGGGTCTTATCCTGTACTGGGGTGGTAAGTGCCTGATCAACATCTTGATTTGGGGTATTCCCTACCAAAGTAGTGATGGGGAAGGGAATTTCACAGCACTCCTCCTTTTCCCCTTTCTTATTTGGGCCCTCGTCAACCTCCATTTCTGAAAAAGGGAAAGGATTTGTTTCTTCTAACACTTCGTTATGGTCTGCTATTGAACTCTGGGCGCTATTCTGAGCTGGGGACCACATTTTTAGAAAATGGGGAAAGTCGGGTCCTATTAACACATCATGTGCCAGTTTGGGTACAACACCCACCTTGAAATCTAAAGAACCAAATTCTGTTTAAAAAAAAACATCAACAGTGGAATATTCATGATTATCCCCATGTATACAACAAATTGCCACTCTTTGTGAACTGTTTACCTGTTTCTTCTTAATGGGCAATAGGTATTCGGACACTAGTGTGACCATACTCCCAGAGTCAAGAAGTGCCCGAACCCTCTTACCATTAACCTTTACAAATGCCCACAGATGGTTATTCAAGGGGTCCTCTGGGCTAGGGCCCATACATTGGGACAACAGCGAATAAGGTTCCACGCTGTTGCATTGCATGGGCTCATCATTTAGTGGGCAGATTTTTGCTGTGTGGCCCCTCTCATGACAATTTACACATTTAGGTACATAGTCTGTGTCCCACTTAGAGCCTTTTCCCGGCTCCCCATGTTGGCTATTGCCCTTAGTGTGCGAACCACTGTTGCTGGTGCTGCGTGAAGGTGGTCGCCGCTCTTCAGCTCCCCTTAACCCCGGTACCCTTTTACCGTCTCTGGAAGAGTCCTGGAACCTCGGGTAGTGGGGTTGCTCCACGACTGTGGGTTGCGGGTGCTCTCCTGCTGCATTGTACCTTTCTACGAGGGCCACAAGCTCATCCGCATTGTGGGGGTCACTCCGACTGACCCAATGGCGTAAGGCAGAGGGAAGTTTCCTCAAGAACTGGTCCATGACCAACCGTTCCACGATGTGGCTGGCTGAGTTGATCTCGGGTTGTAGCCACTTCCGGGCGAGGTGGATGAGGTCATACATCTGGCTTCGGGTGGCTTTATCCATCGTGAAGGACCATGCGTGAAACCTTTGGGCGCGAACAGCCGTGGTTACGCCGAGGCGGGCGAGGATCTCGAACTTCAATTTTGCATAGACGTTAGCTTCGGCTGGCTCTAGATCAAAGTAAGCCTTCTGGGGTTCGCCGCTTAGGAAGGGTGCGATTAGACCAGCCCACTCAGCTTCTGGCCATCCCTCTCTCTGTGCCGTGCGTTCAAACGTGAGAAGATAGGCTTCCACATCATCCGAGGGTCCCATCTTCTGAAGGTAGTGGCTTGCCCTGGTCATTTTCGGAACTGGGGCTTCCGCTGCCAGTGGAAGGTTACTGATAGTCTCCCTCAGGATCTCGAGTTCCTGCTGTAAGCCCTGAGCGAACCGCTGTTGCTCCTCTTTCAGCAAGCGGTTTGTCTCTTGCTGGTTTGCATTCGCCTGTTGCAGGGCTTCATTCGCGTCTCTCTGGACAGCGACATTGCGTACCAGCGCACTCACCACGTCTTCCATCTTGTTTGGAGAGAGAGAAAAAAAACCTTTTTTTTTTTTTTTTTTTTTAAAGTTCTTTAACCCCCAGACCTTTTAGTGTTCTGCCCGCATTCTCCACCATATGTGACAAACGGCTTACTCCGGGGCTCCGCCGTCTGTCCGGGACTGTTAGAACACGGTCTTTTAGGGTAGGTTAAATGATGAGACGTCACGTACTGTTCCTTTAAACAGGCTATGCCTGGTTTATTCAGTCCCAGGCACTGAGACTGCCACAGTTTAAACAGAAAACAAAACCAAACAAAAAGCTGCTCGTCTGAGCGATAACTTAAACTTAGATGTCCCTAACTCAGAGTTGGAAGTGGCTTGTCCACTTCCACCAACAAAATAAGTACCTTTGCAGTCTTTAGACAAACTAACAGAATGAATAAAGCGATTTGGGAAAGAGGCTTTCTCACCCCTCTGCAGTTCAGCAGCCTTCCAGGCTCTTGGGCGGGGCCCAGAGGAAACAGGAAACAGGTCTTATATACCTGAACTCTAATCAGCATGACAGGTGACAGAAAACAGGCAGCAGACAAACTGTGGAATGGAGTGCCTGTACCACGAGGCTGCCCTGTTCAGCTTAGACAGGACAGAAACTGTTCAGTATCCTGGGAGCCCTGTATATGGAGTTTATTACCAACCCCTGGTTTCTGTCACAATATATATATATATATATATATATATATATATATATATATATATATATATATATATATATATATATATATATATATTATACATTACAGTATATATTATTAAATAATATTCTTATAAATGTACATTATTCATGTTTATCCATGTTTTACAAATGTTTTCTAAATGTTTATCCCATTTCAATCTGCCAGAAGAACTTAATAAAGACTGCATTATGTATTATTCATGATTATTTTTATATTTGTATTTTTTGGTTCCTGATAAAATAAAATAAATATTTATTTACATTCCTGCTAATCATAATCATTGACAACACCCCTCCCCCCCCACACCTACAGTACACCAATGAATAAGAATGAATGACAAAACAACATGAATCAGTTAATGGTTTTTTTAACTCTCAATTCTCACAATGCTGTGCAAATCAGATTTACATTTCAAATTCGAGAAGGGATTTTCCAAAGCGTTACCGTAAACAAAACCTCAAAGGGTTGGGGGGGAGGGGGTTGGGTGAGTCATGCGCAGTAAGCAGCAAACTCCCATCTCAAAGAGGATTAGAGTACACGCAGGTGCAGTGAGGTGATTGATGCTCGGCTAGGGACCGATTAAAAACACAATGACTAACTTCAGAAAATGTATGACTCTGTGGAGGTGTCTGTCGATAAGAGTTTGTGTGTGCATTGGGGAGGGATGAAGGATTAGTTGTGCAGCAGTTCAAAGAAATTACATAGAGTAGAGTACAGTAATTTCAAAAGGCAGTTCATCATAATAATTTGATCCCTACACCCCCAAATACAGTACATAAAAAGCACTCAAATCAACCATGTGCAGGCAAACGCACAGATTGAATATCGTAATATCAAGATTGTTTTTGCAGGCTTGTGGATAAAATAACAGTTAAAAAATTATAATTCAAATTTTTTTTTGGGGGGCACTCAAGCAAGCAGTGGTGGGTGAAGTTACAGGCGCATGAGCAGTAATTAACTAGCTCCCGGATTACACACAGGCATAGAGAGGTGATGCTCTGTGCAAATCAATTTCGAGAAGGGATTTTCCAAAGTGTTACTGTAAACAAAGCCTCAAAGCTCCCATCTCAAAAAGGATTGCACGCAGGCGCAGTGAGGCTTTGTAGCTCGGCTATGGACGGATTAAGAACACAATGTCAAGATTCATAAAATTAACGACTCTGTGGGGAGGGGGGGGGGATTGGGTGAGTCATGCGCAGTAAGCAGCTATCTCCCATCTCAAAAAGGATTAGACGCAGGCGCAGTGAGGCTTTGTAGCTCGGCTATGGACGGATTAATAACACAATGTCAAGATTCAGAAAATTAATGACTCTGTGGAATTTCAAATCCTTGAGCTAGCCTTGTGTGTGTTCATGGGGGAGGGGGATACAGGGTACAACTGCATGAAGTTCAAAGATAAAGACATACTTTAATTTCAAAAGGCAGTTCATCATAATAATACACCCCCAAATACAGTACGTAAAAAGCACACAAATCAACCATGTGCAGTCAAACGCACAGGGTCGCAGTCAAAAGCTACAGCACAGATTGAATATCGTAATACAGTAAGATGGTTTTTGCAGGCCTGTGGAGAAAAAAAAAATTAATTTTTTTTTGGTCACTCACTCACTCACTCAAGCAAGCAAGCAAGCAGTGGTGGGCGAAGTAACAGGCACATGCGTAGTAATTACCTGCTTTCAAGCAGGAATGTGATTGAAACCAGACACACGTTCAAAGGAATGGTGTGGGAGAGATGTACTGCATTGTAGAGAACATAAGAAGTTGAAATACCCTGCAGTGCAGTTAATTATCCTGAGTGAGGGGAGAGTGCTGTATATGCTGAAATATGACACTGTTACAGTACTGTACACGCCTATGCGTTTCAACA
Source organism: Ascaphus truei (assembly GCF_040206685.1). NCBI lineage: Eukaryota > Metazoa > Chordata > Amphibia > Anura > Ascaphidae > Ascaphus > Ascaphus truei. The sequence goes on from NC_134484.1 coordinate 154,003,938, forward strand.
ATTTTCAAATGAGACATACTGAACAGCAGCACAGCACTGCAAATGAATGTTTACTTTAAATATGCAAATTTAGAATTACTGCACGCGCACACACAGACTGTGTACTGACGTAGGTTGAACCGCAAAGGTATTGGACTTCCAAGACAACAGCTCGCAAACGCCCCCCTGAGTTTTTACACGGCATTGCAGTATTGCAGACAGCGAGAATAAAATGCTAATATCACGAGCGCTAAAATAACGCAATTCACTCCGGGCGAAAAAAACGCACCTAACCGGGATAATCTGAGAGCCACGGATCTAGCCGACTTAGACTCAGGTCGACCGCCACTGTAGATGGAATCTTAGTATACCGCACATAAGGAATAATCTAAGAAAAATATATAACATACACAGAGTTTGATGAATAGGATGAAAATACAATACAAGACAAAAAGAAAAATCAGGGAAAGAGAATACTAGATGAATGTATTATACACTAGAACTGTATAAAATATACAGTATATGCAACAGTTACTAGATAAAAATGATACATATTACTGAATGAGTAACAATATATTCAATGGAATTTAAGGTTTCTATTACCATAAACTTGGTACAAAATATTATTGGCAAAGACTAGAAGAAGAGGATAACAATCAGGACTGACGGTGGCCACAACCTGCCAAAATACAACATACTAATTTTATTAATAATATTGATAGTGTTTTGTGTTCTGTTTTTAATAAAAATGTGATGTGTATTTTTATTTAAAAAATAAAATGTGATGTGTCATCCAATTTTTACCAATATATGTAACCTCCTTAATTGATGTGCGCTTAAGATATAAATGATAATATGCATTAAATGTAATCAAGAATGACGGGCATCACTCTAAAGGAAATGAGGTAGACCTCATTCAAACCAGACCTCCAGATTGAAACCTCATATAGAACCAAGATGCAGATGTCTAAATCACAGTACTGATGTCAATACAGTCGTTGAGACCACTGAGATGCAATGTCCCTAGAACATACACCCAATAGGTGTCCCTGATACAGAGCTTTTTAAACCTATCAGCCCCCATAAGGGAGGGTGAATGGACTAAATTCCCATGATAGATAAAGTGCAAGGATCTTTGTCATGTACAGTACTGTAGAGGCGTGAAAAACTATGCAAATGGCACCCATGTTTTTGCACATTCCTCCGATGTTCGAGCAACCTTGTGCTCAATGCTCTTGAAGTGCGGCCAATATATTGTAGGGCGCACTGGCACAATATGAGATACATAACATATGTGCTCAGACAGTCAATATAGTCCTTTACCTCATATGTTGTGCCATTTGCAAATGATGTAAAAGATTTTGTCTTATTAATGTGACTGCACGTAATATATCGACTCCTTCCACAAGAAAAAATATCCCTTCAATTTTTTTTTGTTTTGTTTTTTGTCACCATACCAATATTTTGTTGAGTCGTCAATTTACTAAGGGCTAGAATGGTTTTTAAACATCTAGCTTTCCTAAAGACAATTGGAGTTCGTATAGCAACATAGAACCTATAATCAGATCATTCTGAATAATGCTCCAATGTCTATTGAAAACATTTTTAATTTGATGAGCAAATTGATTAAATTGTGTGATAAATTTCGACTGCACTACATTATCCCCCCACCTTGCACCATGGGAATTGGTTCCATTAGATTTGGACTTGGCCTTGGACTTCTCCAACAGATCTCCATGCTCAATATGACTGGCGTCGTCAAATGCTCTTTTAACCACACCACTATCATATCCCTTTTAAAATAATTTTTGTGTCAGAATTTCACCTTGATCAAGAAACTCTGTTGTCATAGAGCAATTGCATCGAATTCTAAAGAATTGGCTTTTGGCACATTGTTAAGCCACTTTTTTATAATGATTGCTGCTATATTGCAGAAAACTATTAGCAGATACTGGCTTAAAATGTGTGTTACTTTGGATGCTCATATCTTATCCTTGTTGACCAACAGCTCAAGGTGCAGGAATATCACAGTTTCTGGATGTATTATATGGGTAAATTTTAATCCCATTTGATTGTTATTGAGTGATTTTAGAAAAGTGTCCAATATTATCCTATTACCATCACAAATGATAATAATATCGTCTATGAAACGGCCATGGAACACCAGACCTGCCACCAGCTTATATATATGTTGCACTCTATAAAGCAAGTATACAGAGTTGAAGATATACTTATCAGAAGAAGGGGATCAGGTGGAAGGACAGGGCACAGCAGCAAGTCCAGCAAATGTAGAAAATCCGCAACACTCTCCATGAATTAGCAAAATAAGATTTATTCACCACATATGGCAAATCTCACGTAACAGGAGCAACGTTTCCGACATCACTCTGTCCTTTCTCAAGTTCTAACTGACAACACACCATGTAGTGACCCATATAGGGCAGGTAAATAATTGCACCAAAAAAACAACAAGAAACAGCTGTGCAGACAATTAAAAAGGTGTGTGCATATGGTGATGGTAGGTATACATACATGATTAGTCACCCAAGAATTAACCCAGATAGCACTTAATACCACACTACAAATATAATTAAAGAAATAGCCATCCATCGCTGAGCTCAACAGTACCTTAGCCAAGTTCCCTGCTGCCGCAATGGTTATAAGACTTGTACAATAGCGCCAAAAGCGTCCCTGGAAATGGCCATTGCTGTGTGCCGTAACACACATGCTCAGAGGGAAAGTCCCCGATTGGTTCCCCCCTCCGAAGTGTGTGTTGACATCACGCTTTAGGCCCGTCATCCATCTATAGCAGTCAGAGTCTGCACACAGTTGTGATTGCACGCATGCGCAATCACCAGAGGGAACCATGACAAAGTGGTTACCAGGGGAGAGAGCGTCCCTGGACACCATTACTACTGGTTCTTCACTCGGGCACAATATAATACAGCTATTTTCAATAATAAATGCATTTTCTATAAAGGTGATGTCTTCCAATTGAGGCAATTGCATATACAGTTGTGTGAAAAAGAAAGTAAACCCTCTTTGAATTCTATGGTTTTACATATCAGGACATAATCAGGACATCTGTTCCTTAGCAGGTCTTAAAATTGGGTAAATACAACCTCAGATGAACAACAACACATGACATATTACACCGTGTCATAATTTAACAAAAATAATGTTTGGCGAAAACCACTGCGTTCGAACAGAAGAACCTCATCCCAACTGTCAAGCATTTTGGGGGGAGTGTGATGGTTTGGGGCTGCTTTGCTGCCTCAGGACCTGGAGAGCTTGCCATCTTTTACACAACCATGAATTCTGCACTGTATCAGAAGATTCTAGAGGAGAATGTCAGGACTCCGTCCGTGGTTTAAAATATGTGAAAATGCTTATGGGTTCACAAATGTTTTCTCACTACTGTATATCCGGTTAGACAGAAGAAGGCTAAGAATAGTCTCAGGTGTGCATAGGTCTAATCAGAAGAGAAAATAGTCAAGTCATTAAAGAAGTGTAAGAAAACCTTTTATAGGCATGCAAGTGAAAGGAGAAAAACAAAATGAGCAAATGAAACACTAAAGACAGAAGAGGATGGTCAATCTGAGGTAGACAAAAGTAAAGCATACCACCGTAGTAATTCTTTCATGCTCAGTCTTCAGAACTAAAGATAAAAGAAAGGACCACAGTTACTAGAGGCAACATGAATAGAAATAGGAGGTGGACACAAGTTCATTTACAGATGAGAAAGTCTTAATGGAACTTTATGGTTATCTCCAAATGTCCTGGAACTAAATTCAGCTTGCCACCCTAGCCGTGAATGCTACATTCCCGTTTCAGAACTTGGCCGCAAAAAGCGTGACTTACAAAATATTTCGACCTGAAATTTCTGATGCTGCTATTTCTCTGAGAGCATCTTTTTTGGTACATTCAAATTTGCCGCTGCTGTTCTGGCACTTAGAATCTGATCACCAGATTGGCTGAGGAATTCTAATAGTATTTCTGAGTTCATTCATGAAATAATACAGCCAATCCCAGTGTGAGAACTTTCTCACCAACCAATCAGAGCATGCCAGTCTTCTGAAGCCGGCAAGCAGATCTTTTGAATCAGCCAAGGGCAGGCACAAGCCACCTTATCCACTTGGTAAGCAGAAGCCACCCGCTGATTTAGGCTCCTCTCAGTCTGTTGGGGCAAATGGTAGTCCCGAGGACCTCCATTAATCCCAGGACATGGGTACTCAAGCCTAAACCTCCTGCCCAAATGTTCTTCACACCTCTGGCATCCTCTGTGGCTTTCATGTTCGATGTATGAGTATACATTGGCACCAAACTAGTAGCCCAGTGACTCACTCAGAACATTGGTCCGGAAAGACCCAGCTCATTATACCGTGCACAAGCATATATGTAGTTTAAAACACACTGATTAATAAAATATACATTTTATACTTTCCTAAGTCTTCTGGTTATGGGGAACAGAATAAGAAGTTGCATGTTATTTCTTACTAGCCATATTCCCCACACACTAGACTAAACTAGACTTAGACTTTAAAACTCCTCATAACCTTATCTATGGTTGGAGCACCCACAGAACTCCAATACTGGATTCTGAGTTACCTGGGCATTAACTGGATATTCCCCTTAACCTAGGGTGCCCTTGACAGTTCCGGGGACACCTCACATCCCTGTGCCCTATTTACCTTTCTGGTCTGTGCTGAAGCAGGGAATCGTAGCTGTGAGTCGCGCAAGCGGTTTCAAGGGGAAATTTTGCCAGGATAATGTGCCTATATGTATCCGGGAATCAGACACGATTCTCGGGTACATTTTTGGGGTATCCAGCAACTCTGGACCCCGATGTCCTAAACACATTCTGACAACACTTTCTCCGCAAACCCCCCCTTGAAACTCATAGCCCAGAAATCTCTGCTTGCTGACACTCCTGGAAAGGTATAAACACAAAGCCATTATTGTCGCATAATTATACACAATGCATGCACCATCACTGGGTTCAAGATCTGACACTCCCGAACCCAAATACATGGACCAGAGGTAACCAAACAGGCTTAACCTTTATTAGGGAGCCTGGTTACCCCCTCACCATCACAGATGTGCAATAAGACTTTTGTGAATTGTTTATAAAACTAATCCTGTGTGATAGGGTGTTTGGGAATTGCTTTCAAAGCTGTTTTAACTGATTAGTGATGATGATTATTTAAAAGTCTGTTTTGCTAGCAGCTGTTGTGGGACAGGAAATACCAGCCACATGTTTCCACTTAAAGTCAAAGGCCTATTTTACTTTGTGTGTGGGCTCAAAACAAACTATAAGCATGATACATGGTAAACCCAATATTAAACTGCAGACCCAAATACCTTAACAATCTCACTATCTTGGTAAATAACTCCAAAAATGAATGCTCACTCCAAATTCTGTCCTCTACAGACCCAGGCAATTTCAAAGTCAATGGGGGTTATGCACAAAGCAGTGATAAGTGTTTTAAAGTGAGATAAATGATTTATTGCGCAATTTATGGAGCAAATTTTTTAGCAATGACTGTGTTTTGATGATAAAAAGCCTTCTAAGCGCGATACGGCAGTGTTATCACTGCTTTGTGAAGCGCGTTGCACGCAATATTGAGAAATAAAGGCATTTATCTCACTTAAAAACACTTATCACTGCTTTGTGCATAACCCCCAATGTGTGATACTGTAACGACCTGGGAGTCACGCCGCCCTCGGCGTGCTCCTTACTTACCCGCGGTTCCGCCGGGTCCTCCCGCGCCTCGCAGTGATCCTCCTTCCAGGACGCCGATCGCCATCTTGCCTAGGCGCGCGCGCGCACGTCAGCGTTCCCCATCTAGTGCCGGGTCTGGGTGTGTGCCCGGTCACGCGCCCGCAGATGCAGCCACACGGAGGCGCAGCCACACGGAGGCGCTCCAGCCTCTTAAAGGCACATCTCCTCTTTTCAATGCTGCAATCAAATGTACCCTTTCTTCTAGTCCCTCCTCCAGGAGCTCCTCTGACCTATCCCTGTCTCAGCCTGGTCCATCCACACCCCCCCACCTTGCTACTCTGCCATTGGACCCTCTTACCTATATATACCCTGCAGCTTCATTAACTCGTCGGCTGAGCATAGAACCAGTTGTTCTCATCACTCTCTGCCTCTCTAGTCCTGTCTTGTCCTGTCTTGTTTTGCATTCTTCCTCGTGTACCGAACCGGCTTCCTCTACGACTATCCGCACCTCTGGTATCCCGATCTTGGCATACGGCAATACGACTCTCCGCACCTCTGGCACCCCGAACCCGGCAAACGGTAAACGATTACGTCTCTCTCTCTAACCCCGGACTTGGCTAACAGCACCCTCTACCATCCGTACCTCTCCTGCCCCGACTCGGACTCCGAGAGCACTCTACTCTCAAGACGTGCCCTCGTGGCTGTGGGTGGCGTTATAACCTATCCCACCTCAGCACCGCGGTCCCGCCTCGTTTGTGGTGAGCTCGTCCTGACAGATACATTAGATTTGTGGAGATCTACCAGATACCACACCTTAACCTCCCCCAGCTTTACTGTAATATCTACATCTCAAACACCAAACCTTCAAAAATCCCTGATGACATGCATGCAGGGGCCACCACACCAAAAGCTCTCAGCGATTCCCCCATCCCGGTTCTCACCAGACCTTTTCTAGCAGCATCTGAAACCCATTTATATAATAAATCCCTTATTGCAGGGGTGAACAAACTTTTTATGTTGAGCCCCCCTTTTCATCCATGCAATTTCTCGGCCCCCCCCCCCCCCGCCTGATGTAATCAAAATCACATGACGTCAGCGCACGTAAGCTGGTTCAGCCAATGAGGTCGAACCAGCTTAGTGATGCGTCCGCCATGCATCTACAATCTCCTGCAGCCAAGTTCACAAATCGCTTGGGCTGCAGGCGTGCGCGCGTATTGGATCACTGTTTATTTTATTGTTTGCTGGCATCTGGTAATATGTTTTTTTTCTGGTGCACAAAAGCAGTCCATATAAGGGGGCATTCATCCACCTCAATGCTACATCCCTTGCCTCTCCCGCCACCCTTTTTTTACCTCCCTTTTTTCATTCTCCCATTTGCTTTCCCCAGTGTCATCCACTCCTACCTACCAGTTTTATGTATTATTTATTCCCATTTTAAATGTTGCCCAGGGATCACGGACTCCCATAACCAAACTCAAGGGGGGTACGGATGAATCTCCCCTGCTGATCAATACTCCGAAGTGACCCCCTTGACCCAAAGAAGAACCCTCAGCCCCCTAACATTCATCCTCCCAAGCCCCTCAATTCTGCCATCTCTGCCTGACCTTCACCCCTCCGTTTAGCCATTGTGTCTCTCCCCCCAGTGTCTCTCTTTCACCTTCCCCCCAGGGTCTCTCTCTCACCTTCCCCCAAGGGTCTCTCTCTCTCACCTTCCCCCCAGTGTCTCTCTGACCATCCCCCCAGTGTCTCTCTCACCTTCCCCCCAGTGTCTCTCTCTCTCTCTCTCTCTCTCTCGCTCTCTCTCTCACCTTCCCCCCAGTGTCTCTCCCCCTACCCCCAATATGTCTCCCACCTCTCCATGTCTCTCTCTCCCCTCCCCTCAGTATGTCTCCCACCTCTCCAGTCTCTCCCTCCCCCACCCATCAATATGTCTCCCACCTCTCCCTGTCTCTCTCTCCCCCTCCCCTCAATATGTCTCCCACACACACACACACTCTCACTCTCTTAGGCCGTGCTTATAGTGACGGCGACGCGAATTCACCCAAAAACAAAAGCATTGCCACCGCCGCGTGCGCTATAAGCCGGCGACAAGCGACAGAGCAACGCCGCCGTCGCAAAAACCCGCCGCCGGCAAAATTTGATTTTTCAAGGGCCATCGCATCACGTCACGTGACGGCCCTTGAACAAATTAAATTGCGGGGATCCCGCGATGCGGCCGAATGGCGAAACATAACTTTCGCCGGTGGCGACGGCTACGGGTGACGTCACCCATCGTTTCGCCGTCGCCGTCGGTGGCACTATAGGCAAAGCCTTACTTTCACTATTAAGACACACTTACTTTCATTGCAGTTCCCCATGTCGGCTGAAAACTGGGACAGGAGGAGGAGGGGCTGTCTGTGTGCAGGGAAGGCCCCGCCCCCGCTGCAGGCAGACCACACAGAGACAGCAGTTGGGAGCTTGTGAGCCGCTTGGCCACCCGTGCACAGCTCTGCCTGCCCCCAGGCTTCCCCGCACGCAGCCTGCACCCCCCCTAAATAATCCTGCACCCCCCCAGTTTGTGCACTGCTGCCTTATTGTATCAATCTCAATTCATGTAACTCATATTTCCCCTGAGCCTCCCAATGTACAGCTTTAAAGCATGACTTCCTGTTCTACTATTTCTCTTTCTCTGACATATGCTTCCCTCATGTACTTTGTTGAAACTATTTATGTATTTGAAAGTTTATATCATACAGCATCTTCCATCGACCTTCTCTCCTCCAAGCTGCACATATTAAAGTCCACCATTTTAGTATCCCTTCTTTTCTCTCTAATTTATTTATGTCCTACAATAGGTATGGGGCTCTATGTATCAAAGGAAAAAGGTGGCACAAAGTAGTTTTGTTGTCGCAACTCACGATGCAATAGGCTGCGGGCATGGTGCCTCGGGCCGTACTGAGCCGTGCTCCTGCTCAGCCTCGCCTGATCAAGCTGGTGCTTTTTTGCGTCCTGGCAAGTAGGCAGTGAATGCGCTTTGGCGGCGGGGCGGAGGCTGGGCAAAGGCGTGACGGGAGGCAGGGCTAGTCTCTCGTTCCCATTGGATGTTTGCGTCACGTGATCGATCCTCCGCTCCGGAAAGCATGAAATCTCAATTTAATATGTCGGCTGCGATTCAGCACGCCGCCGCACGTGCCCACACGAGCACGTTGAAGCCACACACAAACAAGATGCAGGAGGTAAGTGTGTTGGCTCAGCGCGGCTCAGCACGCCTCAACACGCTATTTTTTATTATGCCCGGGCCATATGCCTTGCCAAGGCAGCTTCTTTGTATTGATCGTAATAGCGCCATTTTAGCTATGTCTATCTGCGACAAGATGGATGATTTATGGAGCAAGTGGGAAGAGTCCAGGGCGGAGTTACATATGTATATTGGTGCAGGTCTATGTGTTAAAAAATGTGCGCTGTGTGTTACTTTTCTTGATGGTTTTCTGTTTGTTTTCGCTGTCACCTTAAAGGTGTCATAAGTCTTTTTTCTTTTTGCATAGAATGCTAGTGCAGCATGCACCAAATGCTAAAACCATAGAAATACACTTTATAAATAGGTCGCGTTGCAGACTGAAAAAAAGCTAATTTTTGACCGCCTCAGTGCAGACGTATATCTTGATACATAGAGCCCATGATTTCCAGGATTTAAACGATCATGTATACAGTATATCTCTGTTTCTGCTGCTAATACCTCTCCCCATACAATCTCGCATCCTGCTGGCTTTTCCCATTACTTTGTTACATTGCTTGCCTCAAAGAATGGCTTCCAGGTCCCTTTCCTCTATAATAGGTAAGTGAGAAGCTACTAACAGCTCAAGAACAGCAGGTATGGAACGGTGAAAAATAAAATAATGAATGGGACCACTGAGGTAAGCTGCGAGGTAAGTCGTGAGCGTGGGTGTGGATGAAGTAGTAGGGAAGGTACAGTGGTAGTTATGTATTAGGTTTTTTGTTTGTTCATATGTTCCCTTTTATGTAGTCTTCAATAAATAGTTTTATTCCCCACTCTGGTGAGCTGTTAGTGCTTTTTGGGGATTCTACGTACCAATCGACCTTCCTGCTCCCTTTCCTCTATAATAGTTTGTTTTAGTGTTTTTAATCCTATATTCTTCATTTAGACCTACCGTAGATGCAATATTTAACACTTTTTTTTTTACATTAAATTGTTCTTGCCACGCCCATGGCCATTCCTCTTATCTATCTAAATCATTAATCATGTTTACCTCCCTGGAGGGTCAACCTTTTTGCAGACCTTTGTATCATTTGCAAAAAGGCATACTTTCCCAGCAAGATCATTTTTTTATGTAACTAATAATGATATTAAATAGCACCGGTTTTTAAAGGAGTTCACAATGCTTGCCAGGAAGGCTAAGGGTTATTTTAGGTGCTTTTTTTTTTTATTATTAATGCTGATATATTTTATTTGATTAGGGAGAGGCTTGGCAAAAGAGTAGATAACACAGGATTTCTACATTTATTGGGACAAAATGGGTATGGAGTTTCAGCCTTTAGTCAAGCCTTTAGAAATGAAAATAGATACGGTATATGTAGTTTGGTTGGGGTTTAAAGGTCCGATATAGGTGCAAATTTGTACAATTATGAAATGGTTTGGAGAGGTTGTCCTAAGCTGTTTCTACAGCCTGGGGAACTGAGTTAGCTCAGATACATTCTATGTGGTTAGTGAATGTGATGAAGTGGCTCCTGTAGCTTTTAAGGATGCGATTTAGGCTGAATTGGTTTGTGGGGTTGAAGGTTGTACAGGGGTATTCTTTAAGGGGAGCCAGGTTTATTAGAGGTGGTGCAATTGAGCAACAGTTTCTCTAAGGCATAAGGATCTGGTGAGGGATACTGTATATTTGAATTGTTTATAACTAGGGAGTACTTGTCTGACATTGGTTTGAGCATTTTGTATTTTAATCCATGTGGGGCCTTGTGGAGTTTTAGGAAGATTCAATGCCAATACAAGGATTTAATATAATGGACTTTGAATGTGATGGGGAGGAATTAGAACCTTTACCTTGAGCTTCAAGGTGGAATTATGGTGTACTAGCTTTTTATATGTGACAGATCCACACTAGATTGAATTGCCCATGAATTACCATTGGATGGAGTATCCTGATAAAAGGTTATTTGCTCCTGCTTGTTTAAATCGGTGGCCTAATTCATCCATTCCATGCTTCTTTGTGTGGTTTGCAGTGTCTGGTGTTTAATAGTGAAGCACTCATAGTCAAAGAATTCAAAAGAGAGCAGCAAATGGTTCTGAAAATATTGATCTTAATAAATGCTATAATAAAATAACGTAATAAAAAATACATAGTATGATATTAAAGCCCATACAGTATTTACTATGCAGTTGCGTTCAATATGACACATAGCGTCACTGGATTACACTTTATGGCCAGTTCACTTGCCTTTCAAGCTTTTATGTCCATGTTTTAATGAAACAGAATGAATACAAATTCCCCAGTGCTACTAAAATGTTCCTGTACCTTTTGACTACCTAGTTTGTGTTCCATGAGTTGTCTTACCTTTGAATTTCTTGTGTTATCGTAACAAGCTCTGTTTTCTAAATATTTGTTAATGGTACAAACTATTTAACATTTCTGGTGAAGGTTTTTTGGGGAGAAATTATATATCCAAAATGAAACTAAATACAGATGTAGCAGACGTTATTGCACTTGCTGGTGTGAACAGTAGCCCCGTCCCTTTTTTGCATGACACTATTCACTTTAATTGGCATCTGCATCCTCTGTCACATTGTGTGTGTTCCCCTGTAATGCACCAGCAATAATGTCTGCTATATCTGTACTCAACAATGCACGGCATCTACAGCAATTTAACAATGGTAAAATAAACCTTTTCTTTTTTTTCAGTGAACTGCTTCAAATACTTAGGTTGGTGTTACAAACTGCAATGTACCTTTCCAATGCCAGCTGGACTGATTCAATTGAACTGCACAATGCCTGCTATTGTATTATTAAAATACATTTGTAATAACTATACTGTACAAAAAAATGTAGTTTATTTTGCAAGTATACTGCAAGACACGGATATGGTATTGTGGGGAATGAGTAAATGCAGAGGTCAAGGAAGGATGTCTACCAACCTACAATTGGAAGAGAGGCATAATGTTGGAAAACATTAACTGCAATATCCGTATACAGTATAAAACAGGACCCGGGGAAAACACTGCTACAGTATAAAGTGTCTCTACTAAAGTAAAAAATAGTCAAATACATTTTTCCTGCATATGCACATACAGTATCCTTGCATTTTTTTCTATTCTCATACATCTGTATATGCATGCAAATAGCATAATTCGATTAAGTATGGAACAATAAACAGTTCCATTAGTAAATACTGTATACCTGGCTATTTTTTTTTCTTTGATGGTAGTGTATCCACATTTGCAAGAAAATATTTTGTAATGTATGTACAGTCATTTTGTAAGCCCGACGAAGAGGCCAGGTGGTCTTGAAACATTGCTCTATTGTGCATATATAACAGTGTGTGTCTGCTAACATTTCCTTTCCCTGTGTGTGTTGATTTTTTTCTGTGTTGTTGCTCTTTTGATACATTAAAGAAAAAACTTGGTGAGACCCAAAGGAAAATGGAAATCCTTCTTTATTATTATTTTTGAGTGTTGGTCTATGTTGGTTTTTGGAATTCTACATTACCGGGTTAATTCTGTATACTCTGACGCCAGTGGAGAATTTTGGCCAACAAATGCCATGACAGCTGCCTTATTACTATTGAATAAGAGTCTACGGGGCTTATTCTATATCCTTATTCTATGCAATGTTTGAAGTAGCCAGGTTAAAGTAGAATGTTAATGCTGAAGTTTAAAGGGAGTTCAAAAGGAGTGAACAAGTTGACAAAACCTACTGGTCCTGATTCCTGCATTTGACCTACGCTGGAAAGGAGGATATTATCTATCCCAGACTGCACACCTCAGCACTTAACTATTGCTGTGATGCCGCCTTTACTATTCGTATTTGCTATAATTTCACTAGTGTTCAAATTATGCATTTCTTTCTACCAGCCTCATGTCTCCAACTCTATTCATATATCTCAATCTCTCCTTTCTTCACCACTTCTCAGCTCACATGAACTACTTTCTTACCTGCTCCCTCTGACACCACACAGCTATAACCCCTGCACTAAAACACACCCCTACAAAACATCCTCACATATTCTCTTTCTATCCATACCTCCTCCTTGCTTCTGGGGATGTCTCTCCCAATCCAGATCCCTGCCTTATTAGTAAATGCTCTAGCCCTCGTCTACCAAATGCAACTTCTACTCCTTCTGGTGTCAACCCCTCCAACCTCATATCAATCCCCTGCCACCATCTCTCCCTTTCTCCTGTGCCCTTAGGAATGCTTTCTCCCTTTCTAACAAATGCCTCTTTGTCCACGACTTCTTTCTCTCTCACTCTCTGCTCCTATTTGCTATAACTGAGACTTGGCTCACTCAGTCTGACTCTGCTCTGGAAGCTTCTTTCTCTTATGGTGGACTTTCTTTCTCCCACACTTTGTGCCCTGGTGGTAGGGGTGGAGGCGTGGGGCTCCTCCTCTCTTCTCTCTGCCGTTACCAAAACCTTCAATTTACCCCACTCTTGCTTTTCCCTCCCTTGAGGCCAACACTGTCCAGATCTTCTCTCCTCTCCTTGTCCACGTGTCGCTCATGTATCGCCCACCTGCCTCTACTCATTCCCTTTCTGCCTTTCTCTCTCACTTTGAATCCTGGCTCTCTTTTCTTCTCTCCTCAGACTCTCCTGTTCTTCTCCTTGGGGACTTCAACTGCCACATTGCTAACCTCTCTCTCCCTTGGGCTTCCCGCTTTCTCTCTATAACCTCTTCTTTTGACCTTCAACAGTGGACTGTAGTCAGCACGCACAAGGATGACCATTATCTACTGTAGATCTGGTTTTCACAAAAACTTTTCTCTCTCTGATTTCTCCATTTCCCCCTTTTTTCACTCTGACCATCACCTCATCTAATTTTCTCTCTCTCGCTTCTCCCCTTCTCCATCTCCATCTACAGTACCCCTCGTTTCTGCAGAAACCTGCGCTCTATTGACCTACCAGCCTTTGAGTCCACTTTATGCTCCTCTCTCAGTTCTGGTCCAGATCCTGACAACCTGCTCAGGAACTACAACTCTGCCTTATCCTCCTCTCTCAATCTACATGCCTCACTTTCTCTCTGCCATTCTCACCCATCTATCCCTAGACCCTGGCTAAATTCCCACACATGCTTGCTATGTTCCTCCACTCGTTCATCTGAATGCCTCTGAAGGAAATTTCACACTGCCTAGGGATCACACTTGCCTCCTCTCTCACATTCTCCCCTCACATTCAAAATGTTTCTAAAACCTGTCACTTTTTCCACAGCTATATTACAAAGATTCGCTCTTTCCTCTGTTGCTCGACTGCCAAAACTCTGACTCAGGCCCTCATTCTCTCCTGTCTCGATTACTGCAACATCCTGCTGTCCCCTACAATCTATCTTAAACGCTGCTGCCAGAATCACTCACTCTCCTGGCTTCCTATCAAATCCCTCATCTCACACTCAATTCTACTCCTCACTTTTGAAGCTTGACACTCTTCTGCCCCTCCTTATATCTCAGCCTTAATTTCTCGCTATGCTCCATCCCAACTCTTGCGTTCTGCTCAAGGATGTCTGCTTTCTACACCCTTTGTATCTAAAGCCCTTTCCCACCTTAAAACTTTCTCACTGACTGCTCCACACTTCTGGAATGCCCTTACCCTCAATACCCAACTAGTACCCTCTTTATCGACCTTTAAGACTCACCTTAAGACATACTTGCATAAAGAAGCATATGAGTATCACAGTGGATAATACTAGACACATGATACATAAAGCTTGCTCCCTGCAGATGCACTTACCAGAATCCCCCCCTACTGTCTCTGTACGTTCTACTTACCTATCAATTAGATTGTAAGCTCCTAAGATCAGGGACTCCTCTTCCGAAATGTTACTTTTATGTCTGAAGCACTTATTCCCATGATCTTTTATTTGTATTATTTGTGATTTATATGATTGTCACGTGTATTACTACTGTGAAGCGCTATGTACACTAATGGCACTATATAAATAAAGACATGCATAAATACATACACCGAAGCAGCCGATCGGGATGGCAGAAATTTCTCATTGAAGTCAGCGGGAAATTTAGAGCGAAAAAACGGCCGATTGCCTACTTTGGCGAATATAGAATAAGCTCCTAAGGGCCTCATGCAGAGAGCAGCGCTATTTACAATCTCGCCATTTTCCGGAGAAAATTGCGCAAAAAACAGCTCAAAATGGCGAGGTAGGAAAAACGCGCCATTTTTTTTTTCTATTTGAAAATCTCGCCGCGCGGCTGGTGAGAAACTACATCTCGCCAGTCTGAAAAATATCCGAATTCAGAAAGGCGCGCTCGCCATCTAACGGCTGTTTTTGGCACGATTTTCTTCAATTTTCTCCGCCAACTAAAGTTGGCAAGAAGCAGGAGCTCGCCGGCTATAGGGAAAAAAAAAAAATGCGCGATTTTTTTTTTCCCTTTCAGCTGCGCGCATCTCCTTATTTACAATTCTCCACATGCAGTAATGCTAAAAATAGCGGATTTTGCCCATTTCTGCATATGGAGAATAAAACTCTCCATTAAACCTACTTTTTATTCCCCTCTCCAATTTTAAAAAGCGCTGCTCTCTGCATAGGCCCCTATGTCTTTTAAAGGAAAAAAAAAATTAAACTGTCCTTTGCAGAGTTAATTACATTAAATATTCATTGTAACCATCCTTGTCTTGTTTCTTTCCTTAGCTAATTACTCTTATAATATTACACAGCATTTTGTCTGCTTTCAATTTACTGTTTTGTGTCAAAGTATCTTGTCTCTGTTTTAAAGTTTAAGTTAGCAATTATTTAACTTAGGTTTTAATGAATTGGAATGTGCGTTCTTATTTGTAGTTTTTTTTTGTCATTCTTCAACAGCATTCCAGTAAAAAAAAAATTTTGAGTACTATACGTATGTATGTTGTTACCTTACCACACAAAATGGACATCTCTCGAGATAGATATAGATCAGGGGTGCGCAAAGTTTTTTGTGCGCACTCCTGCCTGGGAGTCCCAGCTTTCGCGCCCCCCTCGGTAAGAACCCGCATCAAATGACGTCGTGGGTCATGTGACGTCACGTCACATTTCAACAAGCTGTGAGACGCATATATACTGTACATTCCATGGTATAGTACTTACAGTACATGCTGTTAAAGCATGCAAAGTATGTATGCACCTCCCTGGAATGCACATGCAGTACAGTATGAATTTCACATAAGAATGTGGTTGAGATCATTGTAAATGCAAGATTGCAATATGGAAAATAGCTGAAGCGCTCAAATGCAGTATATCTCAAAATGATAATAAGCCAGACCACTGTACCAGGGTACTAACAATTGATATAGTACCTATTGTGTCATATAATGGGTACTATCCTCCTGAAGACAGGTGGTGTGTGGTGCAACCCACTCACCATCAGTCTCATTGGCAGGTTCCCCTGAAAAATATGCAAATACTCACATCCTGGTAGGGCAGGCAGGCAGGCTGTGCAGCTACTCAATGCAATACAGGGAAAAGGGAGACCAAAAAGCGCACCAGCACAAACGGAGCAGGAAGAAACCAGGACAAAAAAATGATTAAAAGGGCACTTTAATGTGGCAAAAGACCCATCCAATGCATTTCGAACGTCGCAGCGTTCTTTTTCAAGGATAAAACACAATGTGATAACATCCATTATATACCCTCTTACCTGTGGGCCATTTCGCGCCAAAAATCAGACCCTGATGACGTCATAACAGAGCGACTCAGTGCCGATCTAAGGGCAAAAGGAAGTACCAAAGGTAGTGTGGCCATTTTGGATGTGGGCAAACATAGGAACACAATAACAAAGCTTTATTGACCATTCCAGCAGAACAAAATACATTGCTGCTAACTGGACAAGCATCATTAAACCAATTACACCATAATACGTCTATCACAAAAATGTTTACAAAAAAATGTGTTAGTTGCCAGTCAATGTTCAAGGCCATAGGGAAGCGCGTTTGGAGAGTGGTTGTGGCAAGAGGTATGTGGGGAGGACGACTAGAGCCCTTAAGGTCAGGATGTTAGAGCATTTAAGGCTCATAAAATTGAGAGACACTAATCATCCAGTCTCAAAACATTTCACTGAATGTGGTCAGGGAGGAATTAATAATTTTTCCTTTTTGGGGATTGAATCAGTAATTTCTAAATCTAGAGGAGGTGATCATATCAACCTTCTGGACCGTAGGGAGGCGTATTGGATCTTCACTCTCCAAACGCGCTTCCCTATGGGCTTGAACATTGACTGGCAACTAACACATTTTTTGTAAACATTTTTGTGATAGACGTATTATGGTGTAATTAGTTGGTAATACAGATTAAATAAGACAATTGTCATTATATTGGACATTATATTCTTATCATTATAACCTTTGAACCTATGCCTTATCATGCAAATATTATGCTAATATGTAAGCTTAAATTGTTCTTTGATGTATCTTGTGGATAATACTTCATATTTTATAATGGTTGTATTTCCCTGGTTCCTATGATTTAGGTACACAATCTGTGTTATGCAGTATGTATGTGTAATATGTCTTTAAATTTACTTTTCTTGCACATTTTTTTAATCATGTCTAGAGGTTTTTATTTTCAACTTTTTTTTGTATATAACTTAGTTGCAACACAGCTAGTTTTTTAATCCACCTTGTTCATGTTTTTCCTTGATATAATAGTACCCTTTATTAAGCATTAGTTTAATATAGCTTTATTTCGTTTAATTATGCTTGTCCAGTTAGCAGCAATGTATTTTGTTCTGCTGGAATGGTCAATAAAGCTTTGTTATTGTGTTCCTATGTTTGCCCACATCCAAAATGGCCACACTGCCTTTGGTACTTCCTTTTGCCCTTTAATCGGCACTGAGTCGCTCTGTTATGACGTCATCAGGGTCTGATTTTTGGCGCGAAATGGCCCACAGGTAAGAGGGTATATAATGGAATGCTATCACATTGTGTTTTATCCTTGAAAAAGAACGCTGCGACGTTCGAAATGCATTGGATGGGTCTTTTGCCACATTAAAGTGCCCTTTTAATCATTTTTTTGTCCTGGTTTCTTCCTGCTCCGTTTGTGCTGGTGCGCTTTTTGGTCTCCCTTTTCCCTGTAAATGCAAGATTGTAGTGAATTTTATTGTTTCAAAATATTCTTTAGACAGAGGACTAGGTATTGATATACTGAATGTACAGTATTGTGTAATAGATTTTTCATCTCCCTTAAGAAAAGTTGTATGACATTAGAGTGAACCCTTACTAGAGTTTACTATTATTATTTGTATTGTTACTGTAAGTACGTGTGCCATTAAATAGCCTCACCGCAGCCATCTAAAAAGATATTTACTGTGCCATCTGGTGGACAGATACTGAAAGTGCAAATAAAATTGCAATTAAAATAAAAAGAAAACACCTTCAATAACAGTGAGAATTTATTTTGTAGCATGCCTGCAGTAAACCATCTTCCAACAGATGAAATCTTGCCCCAATACCTTGAACATTAATTATTGCTACACCTGTATATATAACCGCTTCTGAGCCTTGCAATAAGTCTCTCCTCTCTCTCTCCTCTCTCTCTCCTCTCTCTCTCCTCTCTCTCTCCTCTCTCTCTCCTCTCTCTCTCCTCTCTCTCTCCTCTCTCCTCTCTCTCTCCTCTCTCTCTCCTCTCTCTCTCCTCACGAGACAAGGGTACATACTCCACTCGCAAGCAGTCCCACTTATCACGTCCACAAAAGTCCCTCAAATTAGTTAATATTAATCAACTACTCAGTTGTAATTATATCTATACACTTCCACCACTAGAGATAGTTATGCAAACAAAATATATCAAAATAATATTTGCTAGGGTCCTAGGTCACTGTCTATGATAAAAAAAACAATGCACTTTAACACTCAAAAATTTGTTGTAGCAAAATGTGTTTGAAAACTTAAATACTCACACCAAAGTGTGCAACAGTTCATTCAGAGCCCAAAGCATTACACACACACACACACACACACACACACACACACACACACACACACACACACACACACACACACACACACACACACACACACACACACACACACACACACACACACACACACACACACACACACAGTGCTTGGGTTACAGAAAAAAGGATTACAAGAACATACAGTTGCAATAAATGCAGAACAATTTCTCAAAGTAAAAAGGATAAACATAGATGGAAAATCCTATACACATTATCAAATGCCATAGATTTTCCGCAGAGAGGCCACTGGTTCAGGAAAATGAGATATCGCGTGTTTAATCCCATTTTTCCCCATTGCAACAACAAAAGCCCACCCCGTCATAAATTGGCTGTGAGATGGACAATTTTTTTTTTCAACCAAAGAAGTTTTTATTGAGTGCATGGTACAATCATAACACTATCAACCAACCCAATGTCTTATATAAGGGTACTCATGTCAACTCATTTCGTATTGGGACTCACAATAGACATACTGGGGAGACTAACAGACCAACTAGACTTACAACCAGGATACACCAGGGGAGAGGTAGGGAGGGTGGGGGGCGGGGGGGGGGGGGTGAGGCAGCTGCCGTAGAAAAGTTCCGAATCCTCTGGTTTCTTCTTAGGGAACTCAGCTCTACCAGGTCCCGGGATAGCTTCTAGCCTACTGTTCGCGAACGTCTTCGGGTGGGTACTACAGACCCTGCCCAATCACTCTGTTATCTATTTTGGTTATCTCTCCCTCCTATCTTTATTATGTGTCCTCTAGTCAGCCACAACCATCCAAGGAGAATGCTTCTAGAGCTATTAAAGCAATATATTGGAGGCATTGATCCCTGGGATATCGTTCAGGGCTAACCATGGCGCCCAGACTTTTAGGAAATTTGTGCCGGTGTCGATAACCAGACTCGTTAACTGTTCCATCCGACAAACATGCCAAATTCTATTTCTGATTTGTGGGATATTTGGTATCTCGGGCTGCTTCCACAATGCTGCGATTTCGCACCTCAGGGCAGTTGCAAAATGTGCAATTAATTTGTGCTCCGATCGATTTAGCCCCGGGGTGCGTCTGGCCAGCAGAAACAACCAGGGGTCTAAAGGGATCGTGCAATCGAGAATTCTCTGGAGCCAATTCCTGATGTCTTCCCAGATTGGAAGTATCTTGGTGCAACCCCACAGCATGTGCAGCAAGTCTGCCTGCTCCCCACATTGTTTGGGGCACAATGGGGGGTAACCCCTGACAAACTTTGATAATCGTAACGGGGTCAAATACCACCTCATCAGGACCTTATACGCGTTCTCCTTCAATGTCGTGCAGATTGAGCTCTTAGCTGCTGCTAAGATAATATATTCCCAGTCTTCGTCATCTAGTGTTTCCCCTAGATCTCTCTCCCATCTGGACTTGTACTTAAGTGTCACGTCGGCGTCAGGGGTCGGGCAGACCACCGCCTTATACATCACAGAGATGAGTCCCTTGGTTCCTGTTCCACTAGAACAGAGCTGTTCAAAATTAGTCCGTTTAGCACGGATGGGAAATTTATCATAGAAAGCTCTTAGCTGGAGGTATTTAAAAAATTCTGAATTTGGAACTGTTTTTTTCTGACTTAATTTGCTCAAAAGGTTTGATAGATATTCTACCCTCCAGGTGTAAAAGGCGAGAGTAGCCTTTCTGTGTCCAGATAGTGAAATCTTTCTTCTGCAGGCCCAGAGTGAAATCAGGGTTCCCCAAAATTGGGGTCATCAAGGAGTGTTGTCTCATTAGGACGTACTTATATTTGCTTTTGTCCCATACTGTTAAAGAGCTGTCAATCGCGGGGAGCGGTTGACTGATGGTTTTGCGCACCTTGTTTGGAATCCAGATCAGGTCCTGCAGTGCCACCGGGGCACAACAGGCCGCCTCCAGTTCCACCCACCGCCTCAGACTAGGGTGGGTGTGCCACTGGATAATTTGGGTCAATTGGGCCGCTCAGAAATATGATAACAGGCAAGGTACCGCTAATCCTCCTCTTGTTGTGGGCCTAATCATTGTGCTAGTTTTGATGCGGGCGGTTTTATTACCCCAGACGAACTTCACCATAGCGGACTGTAACCGAAGGATATCTTCCCTGATTATAGGGACCGGAAGAGTCTGAAATAGGTACAGAATTCTGGGAAGGAGATTCATTTTGAGAGACTGAATGCTGCCAATCCAGGATATGTTGTACCCTGCCCATTTCCGGAGATCCTCCTTCAGTGTCCATATCAGTCTGGGTAATTTGCATTATATAGGGTGCCTGATTGCTTTGTGATATTTATCCCTAGATAGTTTATGGAGGAGGTTTGCCATTTGAAATCAAAGTTCACCGTGATCAGCTTCTCGTGGCCTTAGGTAGGTTGATATTCAGGGCTTCCGATTTTGCCTGGTTAATTTTGAACCCTGATATCGCATTAAATTCCCCCAGTAATTGAAAGACGTTCGGCAGAGAGGTGAGGGGCTGTGATAATGTGAGTATCACGTCATCAGCGTACAGGGCCACCTTATGTGGCTGGTCACTAATTTGGATTCCTGCTATGTTCGGGCTGAGGCGGATGTGCGCCGCTAGGGGTTCGATGCATAGCGCAAAGAGAAGGGGTGATAGAGGACAGCCTTGTCTGGTGCCGCTCTTAATCAGGAATTCATCCGAGGGGAAGCCCTGGTGCCTGACCTTCGCCGTCGGTCCCCGATACAGAGCGAGAATTGCCTCCACCATTCTCCCACCCAAGCCGAATGCTCCCAGCGTCTCTCTCAAGTAGGGCCAGTCAATTCTGTCGAACGCTTTTTCTGCATCTAAACTAAGCACCATAGACGGGATGTGTTTTTTTTGTGCCAAAACAATCAGATCTATGATCCATCTGGTGTTATCTGCTGCTTGTCGACCACATATGAACCCTACTTGATCGGGATGGACCAACCTGGGCAACACCTGGCTAAGGCGGTTAGCTAAATGTTTGGAAAAGATTTTTGTATCTGAGTTTATTAATGATATGGGCCTATAGCTTTTACAGTCCGCTGGGTCCTTTCCCTGTTTGTGAATCACCGAGATAGACGCCTGGAGCATCGAGCCTGGGGTGGGGGCACCATCCAGAAAGGAATTAGACAGTTTTAGTAGGTGAGGAGCTAATATCTTGCGGAATTTCTTGTAATAGAGATTGGAAAAGCCATCAGGGCCCGGGGCCTTGGCTGCTTTCAATGACTTCATTACCTCTAGGATTTCCTCAATAGTAAAGTCTGCCTGTAGTGCGTCCCTCTCCTCTCTGGTCACTTTTGGCAATTGAGCCTCTGTTAAGAATGTCTTTAGTTGTGCTTTTGTGGTTGGCGTATGTGCCACCTTTGCCCCGTCATATAGGGTTTCATAATATGTTTTAAATTCATTTACTATTTTTTTGGGGTCAGAGGTTAGATCCTCCTGCTCTGTTCGAATTGTCTGAATTTGGGAGACGTGGTTTCTGTCTCGTAATTTATTGGCAAGTAGGGTATCTGGCCTGTTTGCTTTTTCAAAAAATTTCCGCTTAGACCATGTCAGCTCCTTCTCAGCACGGGAGGCCAGCAAGATATTAAGTTTAGTTTTGGTGTCTAGCAACTCCTTAAGGGTCATTGCATTTTTGTTATCTTTATGTCGGGCTGAAAGGACTGCCAATTCTGCTTGTAACTGATTGATTTTTTTGTCCTTCTCCCTCTTCCGCCTGCTTGCGATCCCTATGAGCTCTCCTCTCAGAGTTGCCTTATGGGCTTCCCATAGCGTAGCCTGTGAAGTCACACTTCCCATATTCTCCTGAAAATATTCCCTGATTCTATCCCCCACTTTTTGTGAAATTTCAGGGATTTTTAGTAAAACTTCATTAAGTTTCCAGTTCGCTCCTGGTCTGTCCAGCATAAAATCCGAGCATCGCAGCTCTATCGGCGCATGATCTGACCACGAAATATCGTGGATGCCCGAGTGGGAGATCTGAGAAACCATTCTGCTAGATACAAAGATGTAGTCTATCCTACTGTATCTGTCGTGTGGGTGGGAGTAAAATGTAAATCCTTTGTCATGTTGATGCTGTTCACGCCATATATCTAATAGATTATTGGTTCTCAGCCCCCTGTTCCAGGTTTGTCTGACCTTTGCATTAGTTTTACCGCTCGGGGTACACCTATCCATTACCGGATCCAGTGTATGGTTAAAGTCGCCCACTAGTACTACGCATCCCTGCGCTATCCTCTGGAGGACGGAAAAGAACCTTTCCAGGAAAGCCTCTGTGCCTTCACTTGGGGCGTAAACGTTTGCCAATGTGATCGGCTGACCTCTTATTTCGCCGATTATAATCAGAAATCGGCCGTTGTTGTCTTTTTTAATGGTCTTAACCGCAAAAGGCAAACGGTTATGAAGTAGTATGGCTACTCCTCTTTTTTTTTGCTGGCTGAGGCTGAGAACCAAGTCTTAAACCTATAGTCTATATATTTCGGGGAGCTGGATTTAGAGAAATGTGTCTCTTGTAATAAAATTATGTCGGGGTCTGTTTTCTTGTAGTCCGCCATGGCTAGTCTGCTTTCCCTGGGCTATTAAAGCCTTTCACATTGTGTGAAATGATAGTAATCCCTTTACTCATGTGTGTATTTCCAAACCTTTGCTTGTCTGTAAGCGTTCATCCGAGCCCAGGGTCTCATCATCGAGAATCTTCTAGATCTTTCTGTGGTTTCTGACTGCAGTCGGGGAAAACAAGGGAATGTACACTGGGGGAACAAATAAACACATGTAACTGGACATGAAAAAACAATATTAGCACATCTGGCATTTGGGTGAGACCAATCCCCCCCAAGTGCCTTCTTTGCCCCTCCTGGACGTACAGCACGAGCGTAGTCCGGGATGGACCTCCACCCCCCTCTACCGCTCCCCATTGCTGGTCCAGTGAGGACTTTCATGGGCCTCCGGAAGGGATTACCCCCCGCGCCCATGTGGAGGCTCATGCCCTAGGTGAAACTGGACGGCACCCCACCCTACCCCCGACAATAATAGGTAAATTATTTTTAAAACAGAACTCATCCTTCGGCAGTTTAACTGTGTTACTGCAACTTTCCCCCCCCCTAACTGTCTAGCATCTTTTCCCCTTCTTGCTACTCCTCTCCTTCCTTTGAGAAGATGTTGACTTGATCTGTCCAGCTCAACTTTTCCTTTTCCTCTCCCCCTACCCCTATTTTTAGGAATCTGCCACTGGATTTTATAAATATGGCCTTATGTCCCTCCCGACATCCCAAGTCCAGTAGTGTGTCTTTGGTTTAGGGGCCTGGTCACTAGGGGAAAGTTTGGGCACACAGAGGTGTTTGTGTGGAAACAATGTTTATTAGCTCCACCACTTTCTTGATTTGCTCTGTGTGCTGCCGGCTTGGTGGTGCGTGGTCACTCCTCCCGGCGTGCTGCAGGGTGTTGTCATCTCTTCTTTTTTCTTTCTTGCCTGCTATCGGGTAGGGGGTCTCCTCTCCCCGGCGATCCCGGCGCTCCTCCTTCCTCATTGCCCGGTTTGTGATCCTGAGTCTTTAGTGAGTTCTCCCCTGCCTCCTCCAAGATGGCGTCCCGCACACTTCCGGTGACGTCGTTCCGGGGGAAGCCATTTTCTCACCTGGAGCCCGCGGAAGAGGTCGCCACTCCCCCAGCTCTCCCGCCGAAGCATGTTGTACTTCCGTGATGCCGCCTCGTGTTCCCGATCGTGTCCTTTCGCCATGATGGGCATCATGCGTTCCACCTTATGCCGCCATGATGTATGCAGGTATGGTTTTTCAATTTTTGATTAGCCTTTCTTGCAGGAGTTACCGTGAGGGTTGCGGGGTCCCGCCACGAGGTAGTACTGAGTCTGGAGATAGCGAATTGATCAGCCGGATCATCTTTCTTCGCTCACGGGGTTAACAATAGGGGGAGACAATTCAGGGGTAAACTTGCAACTTTATTAACAGGCCTCTAACCATGAGGTATCTACAGGGGAGATAAGAGAATTTGTGTAAGCTTTCAAGAGAGATCGTCCCGACTTTCTCTTGCTGCCCCAACCACCTGCCAGTCCGCATCTCTGGGCTTTTCCCCTCGAGGGCTCGTGGGGGAGTTCTCTTTGACCCCCAGCTTCTGCAGGAACTCGTCTCCCTCTTCTATCTCCTTCATGGAGATGGCCCT
Organism: Ascaphus truei; assembly: GCF_040206685.1. NCBI lineage: Eukaryota > Metazoa > Chordata > Amphibia > Anura > Ascaphidae > Ascaphus > Ascaphus truei. The sequence continues at coordinate 154,028,925 of NC_134484.1, forward strand.
TCCGTTGCGGATGACCAGCAGGCCAAACGGAAAGGTCCATTTATATCTGATGGCTCGGTCCCTCAGTGTTCTGGTGATGGGCTGGAGTTTCCTTCTCCTGGCTAAGGTGAGTGGGGAGAGATCTTGGAAGAGCTGCATAGTAATCTCTTCAAATCTGCAGGCTCCTGCCACTCTGGCCTTCTGTAGAATGGCATCCCTGGTGTGATAATGGTGCAGCCGGGCAATTACATCTCTCGGCTGCTCCATCGCTGCTGGCTTGCTTCTCAGGGCACGGTGGCAGCGATCCATAATTCGCTCATTAGCTGGACAGTCAGGGAGCAGATCCGCCATCCATCGGGAGATGAAATCCTCCACATCAGTGATTGTCTCAGGGATACCGCGTACTCTAATATTATTCCTGCGTTCCCTGTTCTCCGCGTCCTCCTGCCTTTCCGCCAATTCATTGATTTGTGCCTGGAGATATGTGGAGCGTTTGTCCGCTTTTTTAATAAGTTTTGAGTTGATGCCTACTTTCTCTTCCAGAGCTCCGGTGCGCTCGCCGAGTCCTTGCACCTCTTTTTTTAAGTCCTGCATTTCGAGGTGAATAAGGGCTTTCATGTCCCTGTATAGCCGCTCAAAATCACAGCGGCGGACTGGTAATTGCTCCGGTCCCTCCGCTGTGTCTTCATCCCGCTCTGACTCTGAGCCTGCATTCGAATCTAGCGCCATTGTTGCTGCCACGTTCCGTGAGCTCGAGCGGCCCAGATATTTGCGGAGATCTCCTTCTTTTTTCTTCTTTGCCTGCATCGGTGCCATCTCTATAGTTTTAATGTTAATGTTAGAGTGGATAGGAGTGCTAAAGGTCCGTTCTGCTTAACTTATCCGTGTTTTATCGGGGGTGAGGGATGGAGCTCAAGGCTTATGCAGCCATCCGTCTCACTCTCGTGCATGCGCCTCCGAGATGGACAATTTTATGACAGAGAGACAAAAAACTTCACATTTTCTTTGAAGCTGACAGAGTCCAGTCTGCTTATTGTTTACGATATTCTAAACAACATGTGTCACCTTGAGTGGGCTATCCTGTATAGGCCCCCCAATTAAGTGCATTTGAAGCTCAGCACCAAATCACAAAGAGTCCTGGCCTGTTACAAACCCAAAATGGTGTATTTTTAAACTTGGACTGTAGCTCATTAACCCCTGAAGCACCAAAGGGATTAAAACACCTAGTATCTCATGATATTCTGCAACATGTTTGTTTCTGCTTGCCTCGCTCTGTTATATTCTACTGGATTTGCCCCCATTGCCATTTGGACCCTTGTTTCTCTCCCTTTTATCGACCTGTGTTTATCTGACTACTCTTTTGCCTTCCGCCACCTGAAACACTTCCATTCGGGATTCCTCCTTTCTCCCAGAATCCCTTTTTTCCTGGTACAGTTCTCTCCTCAAGTTTCCATCTTAGCCCCTGGTGTGGCATGCTTCCCCCTTGTGAGTTAACTGAGGGGATGTAGCGGTGGGTGTCCTTCTGCTCATGTTCTCTCCAGTCTATGTTGTCACAGCTACTATCTCTAAGCTACTTTGAGTGGTGCCAATAACTTGTAGTTCTTTTCTTCCAACCTATACTATGTAGTTACCTGTTTGTTTTCAACTGAAGAGGACAATGATAATGTCATGGGAGACCAGGTATTTACACCTTTATATCAGGATCATTTCACTGAGCAAAACAAGATGATATCAATTGTAATTTATTCACTTTAAATAGGCAAATACACAATGTTACACAATTTACAGTACAAATATACACTTACTTGGGGATTGGGATTGAAAAAACTATACTTTCCTAGGTGTAGAGGCTTGTCGCCAAGCTTACCCTAAAAAGTGTTTGAACTGAAACCACCATGCAGTTCCAACCGCCATAGCCCCCTATCTTTCCAAAGGGCCGAGATTCACTTGCTGCTTGGAATCTGGACAACGTTAAAATCTTGAGAGAAACTTTGAGAACTTAGAACTTAGAGAACAGAAAAATCTGAGCGGTGTAAGGGTTTTTAAAACCTCTCAGAATTCTATCTCCCTATCAGGATTGTGAGGAATTTCCCTAGCAACCAATCTGAGACAAACCAGTAACAAAAACGGGGTTTCTTAACCATCTGAATGAACCCAGGGGCAGGTGAAATATGGCCTCTCTGACCCTGCTTCCCTCCATGGCCCCCCACGGTGAGAGACTCGGACAGTCTGGGTAGACCAAATGGACAGGCACATTGCATCCCTTTGATCTGAGGATGTGGATAATTGAATCACACCTTGAACATCCTCTGGGCATTTCATCCCCAGATGTCCTGTGCACAAAGCATATGTTTTAAAACACAGTTTAATAAACTATACTTTTATACTGTGTTTTGCTAAAAATGTCTAAGTCTTTCTTTGGTGTCAGGGATAGAATAAGAATGTATACTGTCTATTCTCCCTAGCCATATCCCCGCCACACTGCAAAAACATGACTTTACATTTTTACACAAAATAAACCTTGCAGCTTTATCCAATAGCTGGAGCACCCTCCTGAACCCCTATACCAGGGCATGAACTGGGCACCCCAATTTATACTAGGGATACCTGTACTGTTCTGGGTAAACCTTGATCCCCTATGGCCCTTTTACGTTTCTGGTCTGTGCTGAAGTAGGGACTCCTGGCAGTGAGCTGCAAAAACGTTTTCAGGGTAGGATTTTGACCGGAGCATTGTGCTTCAATGTATTCGGGAATCCTACCTGATTCTGGCTACATTTTTTGGGTATCCAGTAACTCTGGAAACCCGCTACATAGCCACATTCTGTAAAGAGTGTTAGGGACAGTAGAGAAGGCCAGAAGCTGTATTTGTGTTAAACCATCCATTTTGTCTGCACTGGCTAGCTAAAATCATGTAGTCAGCTTTTTGCTGTTTTAATCAGTAGTAGGAGACTGTGACGATTCAGGGGATTCCTTCCCCTTCTTTCTCTCCCTCTGTCCCATCTCCTTCCAATCCCTCTACCTTTTCCCACTCCTGTCCCGCTCCGTCTACCTCTCTCTCTACCCCACTGCCTCAGCGCATGCCCTGCAGGTCTCGCGCGCCCGCGCGGTCCCTGAGCCACTGCAGTGACACTCCCCACTCCCAGACACCCGCTATGCCCGCAGCCAGTACCTCACCTTCCCTGGCGGCTCCGTCCACTCCTCTGCCTCCCTCCATCGAGGTACCCGCAGCCCGGCGCTCCGTGCGCCTGGTGACGCAGCCTGTGTGCGCGCTCCCTCAGCTTGCAGAGGGTGCGCGCACACACTCCTCCTCTGGGCTCTGTCGCCCTTCTGGTTCCTCCTCCCGGTCCCTGCGGGCCATCTCCCTGTCACAGCCTGTGCGCGCACACCCTCAGCTTACAGAGGGCGCACGCACACGCTCCTCTTCTTGGGCCTGCCACGTTCCTGACTCTTCCTCCCAGTCCCTACAGGCCATTCCCCTGACTGCCCCTTCTGTCTCCTCCTCTCCTCTCCCTGACCTATCCCTGTTGTCTCCCACTTCTCTCTCTGCTCCTCCCCTCTCTCCTATTGGTGTGTCTCCCTTTATAATCCCTGTCTGTCCTCCCCTTCCTCGCTCTGCATTGTTCCTGTTTACCTGTGTGTGCTGACCTATGCTGTGCTCCCTCTGTGTCCCTGTATCCTGCTCCTGTGTTTACTTTGGATTTCCCTGGCTTTGACCCCTGCTTGTCCTGGACTACCCTGCTCTATGTACCCCTTTGAACCTTGCTACGAACACTACCTTGCTTACATCTGGCATCCTTGGACCTGGCTTTGTACCCTGACGACTCTACTCTCTGGACCCCTGGACATTGGCACACGGACATGACCATTCTTACGCTTACACCATCAGACGTTGCAAGTATCATTAACCACTCTCTACAGGCCCAGCAACGCTATACCACACTCCGGGCTTGATCCCACAGCTGTGGGTGTAATACCATTCCCACCTCAGTACTGGGGTCTTGCCAGGTCTGCGGGCATACAGGTGTGACAGAGACTAGTTATCTGGGAGGCAGAATCACCCCACATAGCTGCCATGGAAACCAAGGTTGTAGATAACGTAGGCAATGAGAAAGTTATGTATTTCAGACAGTGCCTGTCCTGGGAGATTTACGCCCCAAAGATCACGCCACCCCTAAATCATGCCTCTAACCTAAGTTACGCCTAAGTTACGCCTCTAACCAATGTTTTCTTTGTTCTGTATAAATATCTTTGCCTTATACTAAATAAACTGAGACGTAAGGATTGAAACACTGCCTGTGTATTGGTTCTTTTGTTTCCCGGGCCTGTACGTTTTACCAAGTTGTATGATACTGAATGGTGTCACTACACAGTGCCTAAGGCTGCGAGCCTGCTGCGGCCGGCGGTGCGCGCGGCCGCGGACCACCAGACCCTTGCCCGAATGGTCCCTGCCCCCGCTGCCTCCTTCCGGCAGGGCTGACTACGTACTGCAACACGGCAGCTGGCTGATGCTGCAAGATCCTATTGATTTTCGGCGCTGACACGTCACGTGGTACGCGAGTCAGCCAATGGGCAGGAGGGGAGGGAAGGAGCTAGATGGGAGGCGCCTTAGGCGGGGAGCAGGGAAGGAGCTGCGGGTTAAAGTGTGTGAGTGTGTATGTATGTATGTGTGTGTATGTGTATATGTATGTGTGTGTCACGCTGTGCAGCCCGCAGACCAGACCAGTCCCCTGTACTGAGGTGGGATGTTGAATATACACACTGACAGCAGAGGGAGCGGGTCCGGGATGTGGTTTTAGCGTGGCCAGGCCTGGGTTAAGATTCAGAATAGTCGTTGTACCTGCCGAGTTCAGGAGTATAGAGAGTTCCGTAGTTAAATCCGTTTCCGTGTCCAAGGGTCTGAGAGGTAAGAATCGTGATGGGTAAGCCGAAGTCGGGAGCCAGGGAGGTAAGTCAGACAAGCCAGTTCAAATCTGTAGGAGTAAAGACAAACAGGAGCACGACACAGTTTCCAGGCTACACAAGAAGCAAGGAGCTATGCAGAGCAAGGAAGTGAAGGCAAAGCAGGATATTTAAAGCGACAGTGACCAATCCGGACGAGGGCATGGCAGAGGCGTGTCGAGGAGCTGCTCGTGAGTGGCGGAGAGACCAGGAAATAGCAGAGCACAGCTGAGAGTCTGTAACACCAGTGCCAGAATCCAAGATGGCGGCGGCGGAGTTCAAGGTATGCACTGGGCGGCGGCATGGGTAGCGACGGGGGGCAGGAGCAGCAGCCGCTGCAGTACTGGTAGTGGGTAAGGAGGGATCATGCTGCAAGGAACGTGGCCCCCGATTCCTTACAGTACCCCCCCCTTCGGGATCGACCTCAGGACGATCCATCCAAGGCTTCTGTGGAAATTTCTTGTGGAAGCGGTCCAAGAGAACTGGAGCATGGATGTCCTCTTTGGGTACCCAAGAGCGTTCCTCTGGGCCATAACCCTTCCAGTGAACAAGGAATTGTATCTTTCCTCTGGATACACGAGAATCCATGATTGTCTGGATTTCGAATTCAGGGTGTCCTTGGACCGTGACTGGTTTGGGTTGATAGGTCTTAAAAGGGAACCGTTTGCGCTGGACAAATGGCTTGAGCAAGGAAACGTGGAATACGTTTGAAATCCTCATGGAAGACGGAAGTTGCAGACGAAATGCCACAGGGTTGATTTGTTCCTGGATCAGAAAAGGCCCTAAGAATCGGGGTGCCAATTTCGGGGTCGGAGACTTCAACTTGATGTTCTTGGACGAAAGCCAAACTCGGTCCCCTGGCTTGTAATTAGGTGCCTATTGACGACGGTGGTCTGCCTGAGACTTGAATTTCTGAGGGGCGCTAAGAAGCGCAGACTGAATCTTGATCCATGACTCCTGAAGAGTAGTTACCCGTTCATCACTCGCTGGCACTCCTATTGGAATGTTTGAGATTGGCAGTCCACTTGGGTGGAAACCATAATTCACGAAGAACGGGGCTTTGTGCGTGGATTCATTACGAAGTGAATTGGTTGAAAATTCTGCCCAAGGTAGCAGGTCAACCCAATTATCCTGGGAATTGGAAATAAAACACCGTAGTTATTGTTCCAGCGTTTGATTTAGTCTTTCAGTTTGCCCATTAGTCTGGGGGTGATAGCCTGACGAGAAGGATAGCGCCATGCCAAGCCTCTTTGAGAAAGCCCGCCAAAATTTCGATATAAATTGCGTGCCTCGGTCCGAGACTATGGATGTAGGTATCCCATGGATGCAAAACACCTCCTTGGTGAAGATATCAGCTAGGGTGGGCGAGAAGGGAAGTCCTTTGAGTGGAACAAAGTGGGCCTGTTTTGAAAAATGGTCAACGATGACCAAAATGGTATTCATCCCTCTGGAAGGGGGTAGATCCACAATGAAATCCATTGAAATATGTGACCATGGACGTTCAGGTACTGGCAAGGGCATGAGCAAGCCTGAGGGTCTTTGATGAAGAGTCTTGTTTTGTGCGCATACTGGACAAGCACTAGTAAATTCATGAACCATCTTTGCCATATTAGGCCACCAAAAAGTACGCTTGATATGATCCAAAGTTCTTTTGAAGCCGGGATGGCCGGCTGAATGGACAGAGTGGCCCCATTCTAGTTTCTTTTGATGAAACCTGGGTGCGGCATAGAGAATTCCTTCCGGTACCTCTAGACCACTCGGAATTTGTGTTTGAGCTTCAACGATCTTTTCGAGAATGTCAAATGAGTTGGTGGAAATTATAAACTTAGAGGGTACGATAGTTTCAGGGGTTTCTTCGGATCTTTCCTCAGGAGAAAATTGTTGGGACAAGGCATCAGCTTTTGTGTTCTTAGAAACGGGAATATAAGACAGAGTATAATTAAATCTTGAGAAAAATAGTGCCCAACGGGCTTGACGAGACCCCAGACGACGTGCATTTTCGATATAAAGAAGATTTTTATGATCAGTCAATATAGAAATAGGTTCGCGGGAACCTTCCAGGAGATGTCGCCATTCCTGTAAGGCCATCTTGATAGCCAAGAGCTCTCTATTGCCAACATCATAGTTCTTTTCAGCGGGCGAAAACTTCTTTGAAAAAAAACCGCATGGATGAAGCTTATCTTGAGGGAAGAATCTCTGGGACAGGATGGCGCCTGCACCACAGTCAGACGCATCAACTTCTAAAGTAAAAGGAAGACTAACATCGGGATGTCGCAAAATGGGTGCCGAGACGAAAGCTTGTTTCAGGGTTTCGAAGGACGAGACGGCCTGCGGAGGCCATACAGACGGGTCAACTCCCTTCTTGGTAAGGGCCGTAATGGGAGCCACAATGGTAGAAAAATTTCGGATGAATTTTCTATAGTAATTGGAGAAGCCCAAAAAACGCTGGATGGCTTTGAGAGAGTTGGGCAGAGGCCAATCCAAAACAGCCTTAAGTTTTTCAGGGTCCATAGAAAATCCTTTATCTGAAATTATATAGCCTAAGAAGGCAGTAGAGGTTTGATGAAAAAGACAATTCTCGAGCTTAGCGTAGAGATTATTGACACGAAGCCGAGCGAGAACGAGCCTGTTATGTTGGACATGATCTTGAAGATTTTTAGAAAAAATTAGGATATCGTCCAGATAGACCATTACGAAAGAGTTGAGAACATCACGGAAGACATCATTCATAAAATCCTGAAAAACAGCAGGAGCATTGCATAAGCCGAAGGGCATTACAAGATACTCGTAGTGGCCGCTTCTGGTATTGAAGGCAGTCTTCCATTCATCGCCTTCTCGGATGCGAACAAGATTGTAAACTCCTCGGAGGTCTAACTTGGAAAAAAAATTTGCCCCTTGAAGCCTATCAAAAAGTTCGGAGAACAGCGGAAGGGGGTATCGATTGTTGACTGTGATGAGATAGAGCCCTCGGTAATCAATGCATGGTCTCAGGGATCCGTCTTTCTTTTTGACAAAAAAGAAACCGGCACGAGTGGGGGACGAAGAATTACGAATGAATCCTTTTTCAAGGTTTTCTTTGATGTATGCTGCCATGGCTTCAGTTTCAGGGAGAGACAAGGGGTAGGACTTAAATTTCGGAAGAACAGCGCCGGGAACCAGATCAATGGGGCAATCATAAGGTCTGTGAGGAGGTAGAACCTCCGATTGTGTCTTGCTAAACACGTCGATGAAATCCGCATATGCTTCAGGAAGAGCGGAATCATTAGCCGAGGGCGTCTCCACTCCCGCGAGGACTGTGGTAGGAGAAATGACCTGCAATGGTGAGGCGTCTGACTCTGGCTCCCACTTGTCTTGCCATCCCTCCAATCAATGTGTGGGTTGTGCTGCTGTAGCCAGAGTAATCCTAGGATAACTGGAACGGCAGGAGAGTGCATCACGTCAAAAGATATGATTTCGGTATGAGTACCGGTAGAAAGGGTGAGAGGAAGAGTCTCTAACGTGATGAAGGCAGGTTGCAAAGGACGACCATCAATAGCCTCGAGGCCAATCGGCGACTTCTTAGCGATGAGCGGGATCTTGTTATGGGTAGCAAAATCTTGATCCACAAAGTTACCACCGGATCCTGAATCAAGAAAAGCGGCGGTGGTTACGAGAAAATTCGGACCTTGAAGCGAGACTGGAAGCATAATTCTCTTAGGGAGTTCCTCTTCAGAGGTAGGGTGAGAAGATATTGACCCCAAAATGAGTCCCTCTTGCCCCATTGGTCGTGTTTGTTCTTTGGGCCTTAAAGGACAAAAACGTACCGTATGCTCAGGAGACAACAGTAGTAGCAAAGGCCCTCATTCCGGCGACGAGCCCTTTCAGCAGTCCGGTCAGGGGTTCTATCGGCAGTCCTGTCAGTATTACGGAACTCCTGACTGGCAATCTGCATGGGTTCCACAGCATCTAGAACAGGGCGAATAGCTGTGAAGGACCTGGGAAGAATAGGTTCAGAAGAGAAAATTCTGGGACGCTGGCGTTCATGACGGCGCTGTTGAAGGCGCTGATCCACTCGTATGAATTGTGCGATCAATTCCTCCAATCCCTGGGGCCTGGGCTGGGCTGGACTGCAAGTTCATCCTTTACAGAGTCAGACAAACCTTGCCAAAACACAGCAATAAGGGTTTCTTGGTTCCAATGCGTCTCCACCGCGATAGTCCGGAATTCCAATGAGTATTTGACAACGGACCTACGACCTTGAGACAATTGAACAAGAGAAGCAGCGGCAGTATCAATGCGGGTGGCAATATCGAATACCTGCTGGAATTCTTGGCGGAAGAGCTGGTAATCCTGGGTGGTTTCCGCGCGCAACTCCCAGATGGGAGAGGCCCATGCCAAGGCGTCCCCTGTTAAAAGAGAGTAAACATTTCCTACCTTGGTGCGTGCGGTGGGGAACAGGCTGGGAGAAATCTCAAACTGTATTTCACATTGGTTCAAAAACCCACGACAGGCTAGAGGGTCACCCGCATATGCTTTAGGCATAGGAATCCTGAGTTCTGATGGCCGGTCGCCACCCTACACGGCTGGGGCCGGAATAGGCTGTAGTGAAAGCTGGGAAAGCTGCTGTACCAGGCTTGTGATCTGAGTTCCCAAAGTACCAATGCAAATTGCAAGTTCCCTGATTAGTTGGCCCACCTCAATCAGGTCTGTTTCTGTTGGGCTCTGCTTAATGTCACGCTGTGCAGACCGCAGACCAAGCCAGTCCCCTGTACTGAGGTGGGATGTTGAATATACACACCGATAGCAGAGGGAGCGGGTCCGGGATGTGGTTGTAGCGTGGCCAGGCCTGGGTTAAGATTCAGAATAGTCGTTGTACTTTCCGAGTTCAGGAGTATAGAGAGTTCCGTAGTTAAATCCGTTTCCGTGTCCAAGGGTCTGAGAGGTAAGAATCGTGATGAGTAAGCCGAAGTCGGGAGCCAGGGAGGTAAGTCAGACAAGCCGGTTCAAATCTGTAGGAGTAAAGACAAACAGGAGCACGACACAGTTTCCAGGCTACACAGGAAGCAAGGAGCTATGCAGAGCAAGGAAGTGAAGGCAAAGCAGGATATTTAAAGCGACAGTGACCAATCCGGACGAGGGCATGGCAGAGGCGTGTCGAGGAGCTGCTCGTGAGTGGCGGAGAGACCAGGAAATAGCAGAGCACAGCTGAGAGTCTGTAACACCAGTGCCAGAATCCAAGATGGCGGCGGCAGAGTTCAAGGTATGCACTGGGCGGCGGCATGGGTAGCGACGGGGGGCAGGGGCAGCAGCCGCTGCAGTACTGGTAGTGGGTAAGGAGGGATCATGCCGCAAGGGACGTGGCCCCTGATTCCTTACAGTGTGTGTGTGTGTATATGTGTATGTGTGTGTATGTGTGTGGGGGGGTGGATGGCACCACGATTAGATCCTGCCCCCCTCCCTCCCTCCCCACTCCCGCCCCCCTCTCGCTCCGGCTCCCGGCTCCCTACAGACCGCATATCGCGGTCTGTGTCTGTCAGCGCCCCGCCTGTCTGCAGTGTGGGCGCGCTGACTGAGGGAGCGGGGCCTTAGCCTAAAGTTGATTTTGCTGACTACAGCTTTACATTTTTTACATGAAAAGACACATAGCCAAAACAAAGCAAAATGAAATACTGTATGTCAGCTGTTTGGGAAAACATCTTTGTTAATGTTAAAAAGATCTCCCTATTGTCTTGTACTTGCTCCATATGTTAGAAAAACAAGACCAAAAACCTTGGAGATTAAGAACAATTACGATTAAATTAGTCACTGACTTTTTTTGAATTGGAAAATTAAATTATTACACAATTTAAAGTGCCATAAAAACACTATTGAAAGAGGCTCTGTAAAATACTTTTGACATGTAATGCACATTTTTCTTAATACATTTTAACATACAGAGGACAATTAGTGACCATTTGATTCATATAAAGAAGATGTGCCATTGAGGTAAATTAAAGGATGAAAGCATATGTTATCATTCAGATCTGCTAAGTTTAGAATGCTCCAGAGCAGCAGCCTTCTGAGATTTAAAATTCAATTAAAGTAATAATTACTCAAATTCCTTGCCTACAACAATATTCGTCATTTGTATAGTTATTTGAACTGATTTATTCATTATTAGTGCTGCCACCCTTGCATTTCTCATTTATACTAATACAATAAATGAACGGAAGATTGTGCTAATTTGTATGAAAATCTAATTTACTCTAGAAGTACAGTATTAGACTCAGGCCTCTGGGAAATACTGAACTCAATATGTAATAGTATATAAATCTTTCTTTGCTTTTCACTATGGTATAATGAAAAATGTAGATTTTTTTTACCCTACCATTTGAAAATGCTCTAACATCCAGAAAGTTTGTAGGTTCCAAATATGCAAGATATCTGGCACATGGATGTCACACACACACACACACACACACACACACACACACACACACACACCAAATATATAATATTCAAACACAAACCAAATACAGATGTAAACTAGTTGCAATATTGCAACCATGGCTTTCCCACAGTTTGTCTGATGCTGTACATGTATACTGTAGCAAAAGTGAAAAAATAACTATTTTTGTAGGGGAGACTATTGTAATTTTAGCCTCTGACAGCCAGATGGAGCAATGACTATCTATTTAAATTGGTGACAGTGGAAAACCAGATTTAGAGGGGCAGATCCACAAAGCTCCGTTAGTGACTTATCGAAACGTTAACTTCAGTCTATTCTATTTGCAGTCTTGGCACGGACAGGCAGCTTTATTTTCCTTTGCTGTCAGACCATCTTTTTTTTTTAACATGTCAGTGGTTCTGACAGCATTGTCTAAACTGTTGATGGCCTGAAGGATGCTGTTGCAGATATAACTTTTTTCGGAAGTGGCATTTCTAACCAAACAACTTGGCATAGTAATCCACTATGCCATTTATTAATAGGTCAAATTCTTCAGCAGTGTACCTCACCATCATAATCCTGTCTGGCTAGAAGGACCACTGAAAAATTCCTTCTTTTATATACCGCATATATCTTTCTTTATTTTGTATAATAATAAAGAGTAGCAGCGTCAATCTTAATTATTCTTAAGGCAGCAGGCATATTCAATTCAGGTTACAAGCAACAGAATAGTACAGTATCTCAAATCGGTGTTCTGAGATATCAGTCAAAGCTATTGTGAACAATGAACGAAACCCCTTCTGCTTTTATATACTATCACAAACATTATCTCATATACATGATTTCATTTCACATTTAACACTTGAAAAACAACATGTTCTCTTAAATTTTCATTATTCTTTTTCATTTACCACATTCTGGGCATTAGGCAATCATGGTATTTTTACTTGGGGAATATCCTCTTTTTGCCAGATGTTTATATATACAGTATATATAAAAATATATATAAATAAATATTGTGAGGCCCACACCACGTTGCAATCTCTTTTGTCCCATTTTAAGGCTGGAAACAATCTATTTTTTATGCAGGGGTTTATTTAAAGGGATTAAATCATACAACAGGCTCACCGTCCCTTTAACAAAACCAAATAATAAAATCAAATCCTATTCCCGTTAGGGAAACTAACTGACTTTTCTTCAACCCTCTCTAAAGACCGCTGGCCAACTATACTGTTTCCAAGCTAAAACATGCCCTGGCATATGCGACATTCTACACAGTCTTTGCACACGGCAATAACAAAGGGTTTTTGCTTATCTGTTTGTAAGTCCTCTGGAGTAGACGTCACTGCTTCAGCACAGGCTTGTGTCCTTTTCTTCTTATGGGGAGCTCTGTCCCACTTGAGTCCAGAGAAACTCTCCTTGTAGGTTCCACTGTAACCAGCTTTCGCAGCTGGGGGGCACTCCTATCGCCCCTCTTCTCTGGGGAAAACAGTCTCTCTCTCTGCATGCCATCACTCTGTTTGTCTTAAACACTTCCTTATTCACTGAGGGAGTTCATCCTGATTAATTAGCCAGCAGGTGAACAGTTATTCCATTCCAGAGAGGATTAACTCTGTGTGCTGCAAAATTCCTACAGCTGCCCTATTCAGCCCCTAGAGGACATATATATATGTATATATATATGTGTATTATATATATATGTGTATATATATATATATATATATATATATATATATATATATATATATATATATATATAAATATATATATACTGCTGTGACACACTTTATTCGAGAAAATAACCAGTTTGTACCTGGCAGATACCTGGAATGCGCCGCTTCTCACCTCTGACAAGCCGCATTGCGTTTGCCTTCCCAGCCACGGTTCATGCCTGGCTGACGGGCGGCTGATCTGTTAAATGATAATGATCAGGATTTAATAGGCTGCAATGCTTCGCGTGTCCACCAGATGGCATAAATTCATGAATTGTAATGCAGTATATATATACAGTACTGTATATACACAGTATATATATATATACTGTATAACAACAACCCTTATAACCCCTAACATACAGTACTGTACACATACAGTACTGTATATGCACATACATAAATGATACTATGGGCCGGCGGGGGCGAGATGTGTTTGCAGCAGAGAAAGATCCGCTGCTCTCTCTCTGCGCAAACATCGGCACATTAAAAATTATTTTAAGGGGGGCGTGGCTTGGAGTCAGACCAAGATGGCCGCATTATACTGAAGCTCCTCAAGCCTTAACTCGCAATCCATAGCAATCCTTGCTTATCGCCAGCCAAATAAACTAAATTCCCACGAATTTGGTCAGCTCACACCATACAGATTATTTTGAGCCTAAAAATGTAATACATGGACATTACAAAGATAAACAAAAGTAAAGAAAAATAAACAGTGGCTCCAGGGGCCTATCGAGCTCCACCATAGAAGAGCAACCTGTCCTGCCCGACATCAACTGCTACAGAGGTGAGTGGGAGAGTGAGGCGAACGAGGAGAAGGGGCTGCAGAAACTTATATCTGGACCTGCAACTCGCTGCGGCTCTGAGTCCTGTGCCACACACAGAGCACTCTCCAGAGCTAGACATAGAGAGACCCATCCCTCATCCCCTGCAGACAGGCAAGCTTAGAGAGGGGTCGCAGCAGCTATTTACCCCTTAGAAAAGGGCTGCCAGTGCGCTCCCGGGAGGTCTGTATCGCCGGTCCAGGCGCTGTCCCACGGCCCCCCCCCCCACCCCCCACATTGACTCCGAACGAACTGTGGCGGCCTCGCAAGGTGCTGGACGGCTAACAAGATGGCCGCTAATGTGTAGGGAGAGGAAAAGAAAGGAGCTGACATCCGACCTGCCAGTACCCCCCCCCCCCCCCCCGCTGGGACACACGATCCTGCCTCCCACAGGCGGTGGGCAATAGAGGGCTCCGGTGCTCAACAAGCGGGAACATTTTCAGAGCACTGAGCGTGGGGCTCCGGTCTCAGAGCAGCCTAAAATGGCGGCCGGCCGAGGCTGACTCCACTATCAAAAGAAACTTCTCCTGGCAGGCGGCCGCTCGGGGTGAGCCGTACCAACCTACCCCCTGCTTACCTGCGCCACCCCCCCGCGCCCCCCCCCCGCCTGCCTGTACCTCTGAGGTGAAGACGGAGCTGCTGCGGGGAGCGGAGCCGCCTGCTCCATGCGTTCCAGACTGCGTGTCAGCAAAATCCAAGATGGCCGCCGCAGATTTGAATTAAAGGTGCAGATCCCCACAGAATAAAAAAAAAAAAAATAAACAGAAAATTTAATAAAAAAAACAGCCTCACCAAGCCAAAGGACTGTGGATTGACTGGGGCTACCCACCATTAACAAGAAAAGAGACAGACAAACAAATTAAAGATAATAATTAAATCTCATCTGTGACAAACAAATTAAAGATAATAATTAAATCTCATCTGCACTACTACAGCTGGTGGGGCCCGTCCCTGAGCACCCTACGCAAGTGAAAATTACCAAAACAAGAGTACATAACACTAATATGTTTCTCGGAGATGCGCTCGTGGCGCAGTCCACAATGACCGCCTAAAGCGGGTTCCATGAGGCGGCGGGCATACCAAAGCATCTAACAAAACAAAAGAAGTAGGAAACGCATAGATTGGAGGCGTTGGATATACAACACCCTAGAATGGCTCCGAAAAAACCAACGCCGCAAGACTTCTTCAAGACAAAAGAGAAAAGTAAAGCGGGCAGGTCAGACAGCAGAGCGCCATCTCCCACCCAGTCAGACACTGAACATGAACCTGAGGTATGTGAACAAACATCAACCAAAAAAGACATTGAGAACTTATATGCAAGCCTAAAAACCTTACTCCACCAAGAGCTCCAAAGCGCTCTCAAAGACCTCAGAACAGAGGTCAGCTCTATAGGAGAACGCACAGATACGCTGGAACATAAAGTGGATGAAACCATTAACAACCAGACCACTATGGATACGGAGATCCTGGCCCTAAGAGCCAGAATGGCCGCCGTGGAGGAAAAACAGGAAGATCAAGAAAATAGGGCAAGAAGAAACAACCTCAGGTTCAAAAACATTCCAGAGACGGTCACAGATCTGGAGAGAGCAACAACTGAATGGCTACAGACCCTTCTCCCGGAAACGCCCCCAGCATTACTGATCCTGGACAGGGTGCATAGAGCGCTCAGACCGCGACCACAAGCCGGAGATAGAGCTCGAGATGTAGTGGTGAGGATGCACTACTTTAAAACTAAAGAAGCGATTTCTAAACTGGCATGGGAAAAAGGAGGGCTGAAATGGGGAGATGTGAAGATAGACGTGTACAACGACCTAGCTCCATCAACGCTGTTGAAGAGGATGGCCCTGAGACATATCACAAAAGTCCTGAGAGACAACGAAATCCGATACAAGTGGGGGTTCCCATTCCGCCTCATCGCCACCAGGAATGGAACGCAAGCCTACATGAGGGTTCCTGAGGAGGGAGTGGACTTCCTAGAAAGACTGGGATTGCAACCCCCAGACTCCATGTCCAGCGAAGAACACAGACCGCCTCCCGTCAGACCCGTAAGGAAAGAAGTGGGCAGAGGAGCCACTCCACACAGAAGAAATCCAAAGGAACCCCAGAAATCTTAAATCTTAGGTCTATGCAAAACCGGCTAAAGTGAAGAAGACCCGTAAATCCCGACATAAGGAACTATGCCCAAATGATAGACTGAGATGTGTTATATAAATCCAGATAAGAAATAAGAAGGGGCCAGCATCATTCCCTCCCCCATGGTTGAGCGGGTAACCCGTAAGGTAGAAGTAGAAGTACTGGTACAGTACGCAGAATACATGTAGCTAGGCAAAAATAAATAAATGAAACAGAAAAAATGTAGGAGGGGGGAGTTGTAGACAAGATAGGGTAAATATATGATCCCGACTGCTGAGTCATGCTTGCTCTATATAAAGCTGGTCACAATGGTATAGAGGTACACATTTGGTAAGAAAGGTCTACTATATTAAATAAAAAATAAACAAAAAGGGATAGAAATGTTAAATGTTAAAAAAAAAAAAAAAAAAAAAAAAGTTGATTTGTTGAGCGGGCCCGCCGCCTGGGACCGCAGTACGGTCCGTACACACCCAAGGTTATGGGTGTTGGATTAGCGCTACTGCGCAATCGCAGAGAAAGTTCGTTCACGTCCAGTGAACACACAAATCCAGGCTATGTTAGTCACCTGGATTACCCTATATATGTTGTTTTATTTTTGATGTTTACATGTTTGAATGTTGTCATTACTGTACGAGGTGCAAAGATACCCTCCGGGCCGACCCTCAAGGGACACCAGAAAACGAATCCACTAGAGGAGAAGACCTCACACCCAGGTAAATACAAATGACACTAACACTAATATCACATAACACCAAGGGATTGAACAATGTGGTAAAAAGGAAGCTAGCCATGACAGAATATAAGAGACTTTCAGGGGACATAATATTCCTACAAGAAACGCACTTCACTGCTGGCTCCACCCCCACGTATTGGGACAAGTTATACCCCCAGATATACACAGCTTCGGCAAAGGACGAAAAGAAAAGAGGGGTGGCCATACTCCTAACAAGGAACTCTCCATTCAAGGTAGACAGGGTAAAAAGGGATCCAGAAGGACGATACCTAATAATCACGGGGAGCATAGAAGATACACAAATAACCCTAGTTAATGTCTACGCACCAAATGAAAATAAGAGAATATTTTTCACAAAATTGTTTCGATTGCTGGGCACAACCTCCCGGGGCCGCCTGGTCATGGCGGGAGACTTTAATATAGCCTTAAATGAAAAACAAGACAGATCTAAACCTGCCCTAGCTAAGACAATGGCTGCCCGAAAGGGGGAGAGAAAAACCCTCAGAGAGGGACTTAAAGAGTTTGATTTAAGGGATGCATGGAAGGAGATGAATCCGCAGAAAAGGGACTTCTCTTTCTATTCAGCCCCCCACAAAGTATACACAAGGATAGACTACATATTTGTAGATTCCTTACTGATCCCAAAAATTACAAAGGCTACAATACACCCTATTACTTGGTCAGATCATGGTCCTGTTGAAGTGCACATTGTCGACATACACAAACAAACAAGTAAAGGGACATGGAGACTAAACGAGTCTCTATTAAGGATGCCAGAAGTCATAGCTGAGATCAGTGACGAGGCCTCCAACTACTTCCAAATAAACGAAGGTAGCGTGAACTCACCCTATATCCTTTGGGAGGCCCATAAGGCGGTGGTGAGAGGAAAGCTTATCAGTGTCGCTTCGCATAGAAAGAGGGAGAGACAGAAACAAACAACAAGCCTGCAAGAAAAGATAAAGACCCTAGAGGAGGCACATAAAGTAGACCATAGTATAGCCAGGGAGACTGAATTGCGGGACCTCAGAGGGAAACTAAATTTACTACTTACGGATAAAGCTGAGAAGGCCATAGCATGGACAAAACAAAAATTCTACGAGAAGGCCAATAAGGCCGACACAATGCTGGCCACAAGATTAAGGAAGGATAGAATTCAATCTAGAATACATAGCATCAGAAGAAAAGACGGAGTGTGCACAACAAACCCACAGACAATAGCTAATGAATTCACCACATATTACAAAGAGCTATACAATGGAGACAAAGTAGAAAAAGGGAACTCCACCATGAAAAAACAGAGAGCATTTCTCAGAAAAATAAATTTGCCTAAACTCACAGAACAGGATATAACAAAACTATCCCAGCCAATTACGTCGACAGAGGTATTAGATACAATTAAGGGGTTGAAGAACTCCAAGGCCCCGGGACCAGATGGCCTATCCAACATTTACTATAAAAAATTAGCCCACATATTAGTTCCCCAACTACTAAATATATTTAACAAAGCTCTTGAGGGAGAGCAGTTTCCTCAAACGATGCTGGAATCAAAAATAATATTAATACATAAAGAGGGAAAAGACCCCACCCAATGCAAAAGCTACAGACCGATATCCTTGATCAATAACGATCTCAAAATATTTTCCAAAATATTAGCCACAAGATTGAATACGTATCTTCCGCAACTGATAGACGCAGACCAGGCAGGATTCATACGAGGTCGTCAGGCAGTGGATAACACACGAAGAACAATTGACTTAATCCAGATAGCCAAACACAATAAAACGCCTTCGATGCTACTATCTTTAGACGCGGAGAAGGCTTTTGATCGTGTTGACTGGGGATATATGTTTGAGACACTTCGAGCATTTGGGGTAAAAGGCAAATTTATGAATGCTGTTACATCACTATACGGCACACCCACAGCTAAAGTATCCTATATTAATATGCAGTCTGAGACAATCCACATAAGGAATGGCACAAGACAAGGATGCCCGCTGTCGCCCCTATTGTTCGCATTGGCGATAGAACCGCTAGCAGCCCAAATCAGGGCAAACCCAGATATCGGGGGGATTAAGGTCAAACAAAAAGAATACAAACTGGCATTGTTTGCCGATGACATATTGTTAACCATTTCAAAACCCTTCACCTCACTCCCAAACTTATTTAGCAACTTGTCAGAGTTCCAGAAACTATCGGGATTTAAAATAAACAACGAAAAATCCGAAGCCCTAAATATAAACCTCCCTCAGGAACAACTAAAGCTAATAAAAATAAACTTTGATTTCGCTTGGAAGACACAGGCCATAAAGTACTTGGGAATATGGTTGACTAACTCACCCGACACTATATACGAGACCAACTACCCATCACTAATAAAAACGTTGAAAAAAGAATTAGAAGAATGGTCCAGATATCATATATCATGGTTGGGTAGAATAAATGCCATCAAAATGAACTTACTGCCAAGAATATTGTACCTTTTCCACACACTTCCAGTACAGGTCAGAGCCAGGGACATGCATGAGCTGCAGAAAGCTATCACAAAATTTATATGGAATAACAAAAAAGCGAGAATACAGCTGCCCACATTATATAGATCCAAACAGTCAGGAGGGCTAGCTTTGCCACACTTGTGGCAATATTACCAAGCGGCGCATGTAGGCCAACTGGTTCACTGGCATGCACACAAACAGAGGAAAAAGTGGGTGGAAATTGAGTCCGATGTGATATCTGGGTCATCCATAGAAATGATACTGTGGTTAACAAAAAAAGAAAGACCAGCTCTGAGGGTGCCCCTGGAATCGATCACGCACTCGCTAACCATGTGGGATTCATTGAAACTTAAACACGGGCTAACCACCTACAAATCTCAGATGGCACCACTATTTGAAAATATTAGCTTTACCCCGGGCACGGAACCAACAGCGTTTAAAGACTGGAGCAAGGCAGATATCATAAGGGTAAAAGATCTATGGGCAAACAACGCTATAAAGACGTTTGAGGTAGTAAAGAGAGACTATGGCCTCCCTGACTCGGCCTTTTTTAGGTATCTCCAATTGAGAGATCACATACAGAGGACAGGTCCGTATAGCGACTTCACAACATTTGAGGATTTGTGCCTCATGGGGGAGGACAAAAAGGGCCTAATCTCTAAAGTATACAGCATACTTGCAGAAGGCAAACAGGAATTGGGGATACAGACCAAATGGAGGACGAGGTGGGAAGAAGAGCTGGGAGAACTAGATCAAGAGCAGTGGGATAACATATTTGAAGGAATAGCAAAGAGCTCCACATGTGTATCAATAAAAGAAAATGCATATAAAATGCTCCACCAATGGTACTACACCCCACTACGATTGTCCAAATTTTTCAGAAACGTGTCCCCAGTGTGTACAAGGGGGTGTGGCCAGCAGGGATCGTTTATACATATGTGGTGGACGTGCCCAAAGGTAACAAAGCTATGGAGGGCCACACATGATATGGCGCAGACAATTCTTGGGTATGACTTCCCCCTGGACCCCTGGAAGGTACTGCTATGCAGGCCAATTGAAAACATAGAAAAAACTGATGACAAACTCCTGACACACATATACACAGCTGCCAGATGCGAAATAGCCAAAGCCTGGAAACAGGAACAGCAGCCGGCCATACACGCTGTAAAAGCAAGATTATGGAGGATCTGTCTTATGGAAAAACTGACGGGGATACAAAACGACACAGTACAGAAATACATAGATGTCTGGGAACCGTGGAGAACCTATATAGGAAATAGATATCTTTCAAGGGCTACTCTCCAGTCCTGAAAATCAAGAAATGGGTGAGGCAAAAACACACTAGCTAGGGAAATTAAAAAAAAAAAAAAATATATATAAAAAAAAAAAGAATCAAGAACTTCGCTACTGAGACAACCTTGGTGCGATGGGAATCGTAATGGTGTGGATTGCAGTGGTGGGCCTGGAGGGTATCCAGTATCCAGTGTCGGATGCTCTACAAATGCATGGAGGTTAAGCTGGTATGACAACAAAAGAAATGAATATTATAAAAGCAATGACAATTCCTTCTTTTTCTTTTTCCCCTTTTAAGTCTTTTGAGTTAATTTTCTGTATTCATTACTTTAAACACTGTAATAACAGTGATGTCATTATTGTCTCCCCATTGAATGTGTTATCCATATGATACAACTGTATGTGACTCGCAAGTAACATGTTCCCCTTTTTGTGTTTTGTACCCCACTCCCACTTTTCTTAACAAAACAAAAAAAAAAACAAATAAAGAATAAGTTTACAAAAAAAAAAAAAATTATTTTAAATACATTTTTATTTATAGTGTAGATGTGCAGGGGGTCTCGGGAGCTGAACCACGCTGGTTTCAGGTCCGGGGACCCCCTGATCCCCGAGATACAGACCCCTTTATGAGGTGCCGGTATCCCTCTCCCACAGACCAGCCCTTCCCCAAAGAGCATGTTTGGGATAGCGCTACCCACAAGGTGGTAGGGCCGTTGGTGCACATGTATTTAATACCTCCCTGGTCTCAGTCCAGATTAGGTCGACCGAGCTTCTGAGTCCGTGGATCCGCAATGTGGTCACACGCCTTGCTTTGACGAATCCTTTCCCGCTTTATACCGCAGGCGGTTGCCTCTAGAGGGGTTTCCCACTGGAGTGTGCCCCAATCAAATACTTTAAGGATATATGCCTGGATCTTGTCCCAGACTGCAGGCTATGCTTCACAACGTGGCGTTTTTAATGGCACTATACACTAATTATATACAGTTAATGGGAAATTTTCCCTAACTAGTGGTTTCCCTGTGATTGAGGACTATCTTGGACCTAAGGGGGTTCATCTGACTTTGTCTGGAAGCAACGGATGCACAGACCCTACCTTCCCTTTCTCTGTTCTGGTTCTAACTGTCCTAACTGTCTCCAACTGTCCTAACTGTCAGCTAATGCAGCAGCCGTATTGGCTGAGCAAGGCCGCGTTATCCATCCCCTACAGCATACTGGGGAGTGTAGTTCCCCTGCAGAGTCCCTTGGCAAGATGGCTGCCGCTATCCGGGTGTCTGCGCGTTTGCGCGAGGTGTGCCAATATGGCTGCCGGCTGCATTGCGCATTCGCAATCCGGGTAATGGCCACCACAATTTCTCCACATGCGCATAATCTCGTGCATGCCCCCACACACCCTGCCTATCTGAAGGTAAGGGAACAATCGGGGGACCCAGGCTATATATAGATATATATATATATATATATATATATATATATATACACTGGCGACACACTTTATTCGAGCTTGGCTAGTCCCACGAATTCGGGTATACCCGGGTGTATTGAGGTTTGTGACTGTTTTCTGCCCGAGTGCATTGAGGTATTTTCCAGACAGGGTTTGAAGCATTTTATTCCTGCTGGCTGCAATACTGCACAGTATATATATATACTGCATTACAATTCATGAATTTATGCCATCTGGTAGACACGCGAAGCATTGCAGCCTATTAAATCCTAATCATTATCATTTAACAGATCAGCCGCCCATCAGCCAGGCATGAACCCAGGCTGGGAAGGCAAACGCAACGGGGCTTGTCAGAGGTGAGGAGCGGCGCATTCCAGGTATCTGCCAGGTACATACTGGGTATTTGCTCGAATAAAGTGTGTCGGTGCAGTATACAGTATATAGTTGCTCCCAGTGCTGTGTTCCCTGTGGACAGGTGGCTGTGAGGTTCTGGCCTTAGCCTAGGGGTGGGTTCTAGACTGACCCTGTGTTCTCTGGGGTTGTAGAATGGACAAGGGGGCTCGGCTAGGTGGGGTGCCTCCAGCTTGGTCCCAGGACTGAAAATCACCCTGGGTAGGAGGGGATCTGAATATAGTAATGAGCTTCCCATGAGCAGGGCATTGTACTTCCCAGGGGTATAGGATGGACACAGAATTCCCGCAGGATATGGCACCTTGGGGGGTGAGTCTGGGACTGGAAGTCGCCATGGGTGGTGATAGTTCTGGGAAGACTGCCGAACAGCCTGGGGGCAGTTTCCCTGGAAAGTGTAGGGCCCGGGGAGTGTTGTCCTCATGTACCACGGGGCTACTTACCATTATGAGGATATTCCAGTGGAAAGTATATATGGTCATACTATATCAAGTGCACAGAAATTGTGCATTCGGCGCAACAAGAAACTGTTGTAAACGTGTTCCAGATATTCAATGATATAGGGGCTAGTGAGGTGTAGATCATATATTAGATGCACATAATCTGGATATAGTGTTAATCTAAATATCAATACATCGAGATTAGAAGTAGCATCAAAAGTCAATGGTGTCTCACAGTACTGAGAGAGAGTCAATGCCATACAGCAACATGTAGTGTCTCTGTGTTTTTCTCTCTATGTCATAACGGTAACACCACAATGGTTAAATACCTCTGGCTTAGAGTCCCAAAGCCAATGTATGACACATATGATGAAAGTTTCTCACAGGACACAGTGTTTTCCACTAAAACTGCAGATACACGGCGGCTCCCAGCAGTAGCAGGAGTGTGAACATCCAGCAACAAACACGAGCTGTCCCACTGATCATGTGCTGCTCCTGCATGCCTCGTACAGTCTCTTTCTCATGATACCCAGTGATAGTGGAACTGGACGCATCTTTCTCGCCAGCAATCCCAGGCTTCTACAAACTGTTTGCTGGTGGCTGCTGCAACTCCATTGGGAACATCCACCCCTTTAAGTTGGATGACTGCTCTTATTTGGCTGCTTTAATGTAAGTAGCCATTTGTGAGCCCTGCACGAGATTTATATTCACTGTGTTTGACATTGCTGTACTATATATAGTATAGTATATACTGTACTATCCATACATCAGAACATCCCCTCTGTTTCTTCCTCCCATCCTACACCTCTTCCTAACTCTCCTCCTGCCTTCCTTGACTCTTTTTCCACTGTCTCAGAGGAGGATGTGTCGCTGTTGATCGCCTCTTCTCTTCTACCACTTGCCCTCTTGACCCCATTCCCTCCCATCTCCTAAAACCTCTTGCTCCTTCTATAATCCCTATGCTCACACACATTTTTAACTCCTCCCTCTGCTCTGGAACCTTTCCATCCTCCTTCAAACATGCAACAGTCATACCATTACTCAAAAACAGCAAGCTTGACCCTACCTGTCTTTCTAACTATCGACCTGTCTCCCTCCTGCCTTTGCCTCTAAACTCCTTGAACGTCTTGTATTCTCTCGCTTGCTCCATTTTCTCAACACCCATTCTCTCCTAGACCCTCTACAATCTGGCTTCCGCACTGCTCACTCCACAGAAACAGCCCTCACTAAAATCACTGACGACCTCCATCCTGCCAAAGACAGAGGTCATTACACTCTGCTCATATTAATCGACCTCTCTGCAGCATTTCACACCATGGACCACCCTCTTCTCCTTCACATTTTTCACACTCTTGGTATTCGGAACAAAGCTCTATCCTGGATCTCATCCTACCTCTCCCATCGTACTTTCAGTGTCTCTTCTGCTAACACCTCCTCCTCCTCTATTGATCTCTCTGTGGGGGTACCCCAGGGCTCTGTCCTGGGACCTCTTCTCTTTTCTCTGTAAACACTCTCTCTAGGTGACCTCATAACATCTTTTGGGTTTAATTATCACCTCTATGCTGATGACACACAAATATACTTTTCAACACCGACCTTACACCTGCTGTACAAACCAAAGTTTCTGAGTGCCTCTCTGCTATATCATCCTGGATTGCCCTCCACCGCCTTAAACTCAACATGGCTAAAACAGAGCTCCTCATACTTCCTCCCAAACCTGGCCCTACTACCTCCTTCTACATTACTGTTGAAAATACGATCATTCACCCAGTAGCCCAAGCACGTTGCCTAGGGGTCCCACTCGACTCCTCTCTCACATTCGCCCCTCACATTCAAAACATTTCTAAAACCTGTCGCTTTTTTCTCCGCAATATAACAAAGATACGCCCTTTCCTCTGTTGCTCGACTGCTAAAACTCTGACTCAGGCCCTCATTCTCTCCCGTCTTGATTACTGTAACCTCCTGCTGTCCGGCCTTCCTGCCTCTCACCTGTCTCCCCTACAATCTATCCTAAACGCTGCTGCCAGAATCACTCTACTCTTTCCGAGATCTGTCTCAGCATCTCCCCTCATGAAATCCCTCTCCTGGCTTCCGATCAAATCCCACATCTCACACTCCATTCTTCTCCTCACTTTTAAAGCTTTACACTCTTCTGTCCCTCCTTACATCTCAGCCCTAATTTCTCGTTATGCACCATCCAGACTCTTGCGTTCTTCTCAAGGATGTCTTCTTTCTACCCCCTTTGTATCTAAAGCCCTCTCCCGCCTTAAACCTTTTTCACTGACTGCCCCACACCTCTGGAATGCCCTTCCCCTCAGTACCCGACTAGCACCCTCTCTATCCATCTTTAAGACCCAACTTAAGACGCACTTGCTTAAAGAAGCATATGAATAGCACTGTGGCTATTCTGAACACATGATACATAAAGCTTGGCCCCCTGCAGACGCACTTACCAGAACTCCCTCCTACTGTCTCTGTACGTTCTCCCTACCTACCAATTAGACTGTAAGCTCCTTGGGGCAGGGACTCCTCTTCCTTAATGTCTAAAGCACTTATTCCCATGATCTGTTATTTATATTATCTGTTATTTATTTGATTACCACGTGTATTACTGCTGTCAAGCGCTATGTACATTAATGGCGCTATATAAATAAAGACATACAATACAATACAATACTATGTGATGTCTTTTATTTTCATGGCTGCAAGAAGCGCTCCTCTGGTTCTTTTGGAATAACAGAGCTGTTAACCCATCAGTTGTTGGTCCGAGTCATACCTACAGTAATTTCACATTGCTATTCTTTAGGATAAGGCGTCAGTATGGGCACTGCTTGGGATAAGACTAATTCTTTCTAGAGTCACTGTAACTATGTGGTGAAAGGGACAGAATACGGGCAGTGCTACCTAAGCTAATGCCTACTACTGTTTTTTACACACCAAGGGCTGCATGTACTACTGCAATATCATTAAGCAATGCAGCCCTTCTACAGTACTTTGACTTGCTGTATACAGTACATGATCTGAGGTTCTGTATACAATGTTTTACCCCATCCCCCATGCCCCTGACATAACATACCAACAGTGCCAGATTAAGAGGCGGGCTGGCCAGGCACTTGACCGAGGCGCCAATTGCAAAAGAACACCGTGCACTCTGACCCCGGATGTTCTGTGCAGCTTTGTCAATGTCAAAGAATTTTAAAATGGCGCATCGAAGCGGCGAGCGCATGTGGGACTCGGAGCAGTAGCAGCAAAGGACATTGACAAGGGTGCTCGGCCATGTGGGACATTAATGGAGCAATGGCACAGGACAGGGCGCGCAGGACCTGGCCTGCTCTTCCAATATCCCACGTGGTCAAGCACCCTCGTCAATGTCCATGTCCCTTGCCGTTCCGAGTCCCACACCGCTCCGAGTCCCATGCCTGCTACACTGTCATGCACCATCTTTAAATGTCCCTCGACATTGATGAGGCTGCACAGGAATCAGACATTTAAAGATTGGGTCGGAGCGCACATGCACCCTTACCTTTTGCCACCTTTTCACAGTGTCTTGGCATCACGTGGCAACACATTTCCTTGACAACTGGATGTTATGTGGCATCATGACAACAGGTTGCCACATGACGAGGGGTGACCTGCCCGGGCGGGGCCCGTTACTCTCTCAGTTCGACATTGCATACCAATAAACACACAACAGAGTACTGGAGTAAAATGGTCACAGCTTGTTTATGATTAACAACATACTGTTAATATAACCTAAACCATAACAATAACTTTAAACTTTACTAGACTGCCCATTGCTGTGTCGAGAGCCCAGGCCAACCTCTACTCATGACCCCTGTTGCTGATAATACAACTGGAGGGAAAATAATGTCAACTTATGCCCTTTGTGACACCTGTAGGTGCAAAGCTAAAAACACAGGGCATAAAACGCCCCCAAAAGGGCCCTAACCAAACCACATAAACCCTACCGGTCTGGAACTGCTTAAACCGACCTCGCAAGGTGTCACAAAAGACATTATTATACTACCATAAAACTTACAAAAAGGGTCTATGTTATCATAATATCTTAGACATGTTTATTATTTATCTTTTTTTAATTTAGTTTTTATTCTTGTGTTTTGCTTTTTTTAAAACATTTTATGCAATACACATAAGTAACAACAACAAGGTTGGGTGGGATGATTTTCCTGCAAAAATGAATAACAGGCTGCCTACCCACTCAGACCCCCTTATAAACTAGGCAAGGACTCCTAACCACCCTGCACTTGTGCTGGAGTAGCCATCAGAAGCCCAACAGAGACTGCAAGGTAGAAGGCCCGCTCGTCATGCTGCCCCTACACCGAAGGCTTCCGGGCTCACTTGACCTGAAGATCCCCCCAATATCATATTCCCTGATTCCTGACTTGACAAAGTGCTTGAGTAAAATGGCAACAACTTGTTTATTAACAAAATACTCTTAAGATACCTCAAACATTAACAATAACTTAAACTTTTGCCAGACTGGCCTTTGCTGTTTTGAGAGCCCGCGGCCAACTGTGCCTTGTGACCCCTATTACTGACCAGAGAGCACCTAACTTATACCCCTTGTGAGATTTTTAAGTCCACAGTCAAAAACATAGTGCATATAACCGCCCCCAAAATGACCATAACTAAACCAGTCTGGCACCACTGAAACTGCCCCACCATAGCAGAACGTTTAAAACCATTTAAACTCACATCTACAGAGACACCATCAACCTTCAACACATTCTGCAAACCCATGTTAAAAATGTTGGAACTGTCCTGCCAGAACAAACCATTTTAGCGCTTGCGCTCACCACGAACATGGCGGTACCCCGGTACTGAGGTGGGAAAGTACGAAACTGCGCACCCACAGCAGCGGAGGCACGTCTGGAGGGTGGGTTAAAATTCTTATTTACTTGTATAATTAAGCTCGCCCCATCCCACTTTCCAAGTTCCAGGTCAGTTTCATTGTGCCAGGTTACAACAGATCCAATGTGATCAATCTTCCTGTAATTATACAGGTAAATAAGGATTTTAACCCAGGTTAGTGTTAGGACCTGCTTCGGTCATGCCTTGTAAGTGGCAGCAGGCTTAAGACGCTTTGGCCAAAGGGTTAAACCAAATGACCCTTTTTACAAGAGATATATAGTTATTGCACTGCGTATTTTTATCACAATGGAAGTAGCTTTGGGCATTTTTGTTCTTTGTTGTATACATTTAGCCACGCCCACTAGCACTCCTTTTGACATTTATATACATTATATATATTATGTGGTAAAGGTTGAGGTTTCTCAGAGCTTGTTGGGAATCTGTGTATTTTACTCTAATGTAATAAATAAATAAATAAATAAAAATTGGTCGTAATTCTTAACTATTTCTAAGATTGGATACATTTTAATTCATCATCAATCATACTATTTAATTTCCAACAAAGGCAGCATTATTGTACAACCTTTGTTTAAAATTCATAATTATCCAATATGCAAAATTATTAATAATTTAAATGTAAATACTGTAGATGCAGTTTGGCAAATTGTACTGTATATGAATTGGAAACAAAGGCCAATAACGCAGCCTTGTAATCTATAACCACAATCACTCTAATGTAATAATTAATGTTCAGTCATAATTATTAACGGTTTATGATTGATGATAACTTGAAAATATATCCAATCACATTGTTTTATTTCAACAAAGGCAGCGTTATTGTTTTAAATAATTAAAGTGTAAATAGATGCAATTTTGCACATTGTATATACATTGGAAACCAAGGCCAATAATGCAGCCTTCAAATCCAAAACCGTTATTAATCTAATTTTCTGTAAGAAATAAAAATTTGGCACAATATTATTTATGTCTATGATTGATGTGATTGGAATCAAAGGCCATTTACACAGCCTTCACTTGTATAGTAATACAGTAGTAACCATGATTGACGCAAAACAAAAATTGTAATTTAAATAACTTTTTTAAACATGTAAATAACATAAACTAAAAAAAGGAGGAGGGGAGGCTGAGTAACAGCAACACTCCAGAAGCAAGTGTTCAAAATATGTCAGAGGAACAAGGTAATTTAGGAAGTAGCACAAACAAATACAGATGTAGCCAGACTTACCGTTGAGTATTCCTCCAGCAGAACGCAGATGGCATGAGCCTGACAACTGCTTGCTCACTGATTCACCGCGACCAGACTAATTGCCAATCAGGACTAACACAGCGGAGGTTCCTGCTTCTTAAAGACACTCCCGCTGTGTTAATCCTACCGGGCTGCATCAGTCTGGGAGAGACGCGCAGTGAGTAGACATAATCAGTCACTCTCTCTGCGCACCTCTAACAGGCGATCGCACTGCTTTTATTTTAATAACAGCATTGAAGCAGGGGGTCTCCAAAGCTGAACAGCACTAATTTCATCCCTGGAGACCCCCTGCTTCATGAGTTACAGGCTCCGGTTTGGGGTGCCGATATCTCTGGCATCTTTAAATGTCCCGGTCACGTGACACAAATGAATTACGTGTTGAGTGAAGGTGAAAAAACGGCGCTAGCTCTATAAGTGTTTCACTACAAACTATACAGTGAATATTTTAAACAAAATCAATTATTTGTATAACAATAAAGACGTGCTCAAAATAACGTGCAGGTGTAAATATTTAAAATGTTCAAACCCCCTGCTCAAACCCAGCTGGTATGGGACTGGTTTCGGTAGTCCCGCAAATCGTCACTTTCGTTGTATTCCAGGGGGAGCATGGAGGGAAATAGAACAAAAAAGACAAAAACAATCTAAGTGTAGACAGTTATTTCAAAGGTGCAAAATTAGATATCTTGTCTTGGCTCGTATGTTGTGCCTACTTACAAGATGTAAGTTGTATACAAGCGATTTAGACACACAATGCTAGGGATGTTGTTCTCCACTCTATGAAGCAGTCTCCAGTAATCAGCTCAGCAACCAAGTGTATGTGAAGAAAAATGATACCATAGTGCAGACCAATATAATGTTAAAACTAAACTTTATGATTTTTAAAATTGAACACTTACAATAAAATTGAATATAATAAGCATTGTTCACAATATTAGTGAGGAGAGAAGAGTGTGTTAGCTTCCGGCTCACCCGCCTCTTCTGATGGAACTTGATGTAATCAGCCTCTCTCTGTGACTTGATGTCTCTGGCGGTGGACTGTGTACCCAGGCTGTGTCCTCCCGTGGGTTGTTAGACTCCCCTTCTGCTGTTGCAGGTTGGAGCTGCCTCTCGGGTGGGCGATCCCGCCTCTCTCACTGCCGATACGTCACTTCCGCTTTGTTCCGTCACGTCACTTCCGGGCGCGGCTGATGGAATTTCTGAATGGCGATCACGCCTCTCTCCTCTCTCCTGACAGGACGGCTCCCACTCTACGCGTTTCGCCAGAAAAGGGTGTGTGGCTTCCTCAGGAGTGTACCGCCCCTTACACTCGAGTGTCTTATATATCCTCCCCAATTGGTGATTGATTGTAAACATATATGTGAATCACTTGAAAAACATATGGTCTGCATCGGTTGTCACTTCTGCCTAACTATATATGGTGGAGCACTTATTCTGAGAAATAAATTCTCTGACTGGTTCTTATAATTTAACCTCTTGGTTTCTCTGTGGTAGATAAGGATGTATGATCCTGGTACTATTCATAATAAAAGGATGATCTCTACATAGAAGGAGATCAAATGGATTTAGTTTATGTCCTTCAATGGGACTAAATAGGTGGAGAATTATGTTATTCCATAAGTCAAGTTAGATGAAAACCAACTTGATCATATTATTATTGCAGGGGATAAATTTGCCACAAAAAATGTGATTGGATTGTAAAGAGCAATAGGGAGTCAAGGGAAATAAATGGGAAAAGGGAATAATTCATAAATTGAATCCCAAGGGCCTTACGGGAGCAACAAATGTATTAAAAAATAAAATAAAAATGAATAGGAATAATTATGTAAAAAATGTAAAAAATATATATAAAAAATATATATAAAAAATTCCTTTATGAAAAATTATTTTATAAAAATTTTTTAGGAGCTCCGTCATATATAAATACATACACTAGCATTTCATGTTATACATAGGTTTCTAAGAGTGGTTGGTGGTATATTCCATATACAAATTCGCATAATTGATGGGAAATACATGACCCTTTTATATAATGTTAATATTCACAGTGCAGAATAAAATTACCTTATATTATACAACACTTGATTAAATAAACATATACAAAGTCTTTATATAGATACAGAAAAAACTTTATGTGTATACCTGGAGGGACTAGGCTGGAGTGACAACAGTGACATAAACATTTTCTATTTGAATAACAGATAATCATTGCGTGCTGTGGGAGATAAAAAGAAGGAAGAGACAACAGAGGATGGAGAAAGCAAAAAGATCAGTTAGTATCAACTTTTGATTGTAGACCACATTTAGTTACAAAAATGGTGCCAACTCTATCTCCATGTTCAGGCCCCTGGGGGAGAGGGTCCGCAATCTGTGAATCCAAAAAGTCTCCCTCTTAACGAGTTCCCGATTGCGATCTCCCCCCCGCCAGTGGCCCGCAACATGTTCTATGGGCATGTATTTCAGACCTGCGGTGTCCCCCTGGTGCTTTTCCATGAAGTGTTTGGAAAGACTGTGTGTTAAAAGAGATCTTTTAATGCTACTCAGATGTTCTATGATTCTAGTTCGTATTTGTCTCTCAGTCTTCCCCACATACTGCAGTTTGCATGGGCACTCCAGGAGGTACACCACATGGTCTGACCTACAGGTCAAACTAGATTGTATTGTAAATTTCTCCCCTGTGATGTTTGATGTAAATTCCAGTTTGTCATTTGATTTAAACTGACATGCTCTGCATGTCTTGCATGCATGAAAGCCTTTATTAGATTGTAACCAGTTTTGAGGTTTAGATTTTTGTTTAAGGACACTTGGGGCAAGTGTATTTTTCAGATTCCGCGCCTTCCTAAAAACAATATTGGGGTGCTCTGGTAGTTCTTTTCCCAAAACTGGGTCATTTCTTAATATGGCCCAGTGTTTGTGTATGATTTTCCTAATTTCCCTAGCTTCCCCACTATATGTTGTGAGGAATGCGAAATCTAACTTATTTGTTGTTCTTTTACCCTTCCCCTTAGATTTCAGAAGATCTTCCCTCTCTAGTTGGTCTATTTTCTGTAAGGCCTCATCTAGCTTCTCCTCTTTATATTTCTTTTCTATAAATCTCTCCTTCAGTTTTAATGATTGCTGTAGAAATGTTTCTCTCTCACTGCAGTTCCTTTTTATTCTAGTGAACTGACTGGATGGAACCCCGTCCATCCACCTTGGGAGGTGACAGCTAGTCCGCAAGATGTAATTGTTTTTATCTGTTTCCTTAAAAAATGTTTTTGTCTTAATTAGATCGTTTTCTATATAGATTTCTAAGTCTAAATAGTCACTGTACTCACTCGTAAATTTTAGATTTAGCTCTTCGTTCTCTATGCCTATTAGGAATTCTTTCAACTTACTTTCTCCGTCCCCCCAGATTAGATACACATCATCGATGAAACGACGCCAGAGGACCAGGCCCTCCCCAAGCTCTCCATTCGGCCAGATGTTATCCTCCTCCCAAGACGCCATGAACAGGTTGGCGTAGCTCGGGGTGAACCTGGCCCCCATCGCCGTTCCTCGTTTCTGTACATAGACATATTCCTCGAATCTGTACATAGACATATTCCTCCAGAAATATGTCATACAGCAAAAAGCATATTTAAAAGACACCACAGACTTACTAAATACATTAAGTAAAGTGAAATGGGAAAGACAATTCTTAATGGCTACTTGCGATGTCGTATCGTTATATACATCAATTGACCACACAAAAGGATGCAGGGCCATAAAAAGATTTTTAATGAAAGACACAGACCTTGCAGAAACACAGGCAAATTTCATTATTGATGGAATTATGTTTATTTTACAGCACAACTTTTTTTGGTACGAAGGCAGTCATTATTTGCAGAAACGAGGAACGGCGATGGGGACCAGGCGTTCATGGCGTCTTGGGAGGAGGATAACATCTGGCCGAATGGAGAGCTTGGGGAGGGCCTGGTCCTCTGGCGTCGTTTCATCGATGATGTGTATCTAATCTGGGGGGACGGAGAAAGTAAGTTGAAAGAATTCCTAATAGGCATAGAGAACGAAGAGCTAAATCTAAAATTTACGAGTGAGTACAGTGACAAAACAATTAACTATTTAGACTTAGAAATCTATATAGAAAACGATCTAATTAAGACAAAAACATTTTTTAAGGAAACAGATAAAAACAATTACATCTTGCGGACTAGCTGTCACCTCCCAAGGTGGATGGACGGGGTTCCATCCAGTCAGTTCACTAGAATAAAAAGGAACTGCAGTGAGAGAGAAACATTTCTACAGCAATCATTAAAACTGAAGGAGAGATTTATAGAAAAGAAATATAAAGAGGAGAAGCTAGATGAGGCCTTACAGAAAATAGACCAACTAGAGAGGGAAGATCTTCTGAAATCTAAGGGGAAGGGTAAAAGAACAACAAATAAGTTAGATTTCGCATTCCTCACAACATATAGTGGGGAAGCTAGGGAAATTAGGAAAATCATACACAAACACTGGGCCATATTAAGAAATGACCCAGTTTTGGGAAAAGAACTACCAGAGCACCCCAATATTGTTTTTAGGAAGGCGCGGAATCTGAAAAATACACTTGCCCCAAGTGTCCTTAAACAAAAATCTAAACCTCAAAACTGGTTACAATCTAATAAAGGCTTTCATGCATGCAAGACATGCAGAGCATGTCAGTTTAAATCAAATGACAAACTGGAATTTACATCAAACATCACAGGGGAGAAATTTACAATACAATCTAGTTTGACCTGTAGGTCAGACCATGTGGTGTACCTCCTGGAGTGCCCATGCAAACTGCAGTATGTGGGGAAGACTGAGAGACAAATACGAACTAGAATCATAGAACATCTGAGTAGCATTAAAAGATCTCTTTTAACACACAGTCTTTCCAAACACTTCATGGAAAAGCACCAGGGGGACACCGCAGGTCTGAAATACATGCCCATAGAACATGTTGCGGGCCACTGGCGGGGGGGAGATCGCAATCGGGAACTCGTTAAGAGGGAGACTTTTTGGATTCACAGATTGCGGACCCTCTCCCCCAGGGGCCTGAACATGGAGATAGAGTTGGCACCATTTTTGTAACTAAATGTGGTCTACAATCAAAAGTTGATACTAACTGATCTTTTTGCTTTCTCCATCCTCTGTTGTCTCTTCCTTCTTTTTATCTCCCACAGCACGCAATGATTATCTGTTATTCAAATAGAAAATGTTTATGTCACTGTTGTCACTCCAGCCTAGTCCCTCCAGGTATACACATAAAGTTTTTTCTGTATCTATATAAAGACTTTGTATATGTTTATTTAATCAAGTGTTGTATAATATAAGGTAATTTTATTCTGCACTGTGAATATTAACATTATATAAAAGGGTCATGTATTTCCCATCAATTATGCGAATTTGTATATGGAATATACCACCAACCACTCTTAGAAACCTATGTATAACATGAAATGCTAGTGTATGTATTTATATATGACGGAGCTCCTAAAAAATTTTTATAAAATAATTTTTCATAAAGGAATTTTTTATATATATTTTTTATATATATTTTTTACATTTTTTACATAATTATTCCTATTCATTTTTATTTTATTTTTTAATACATTTGTTGCTCCCGTAAGGCCCTTGGGATTCAATTTATGAATTATTCCCTTTTCCCATTTATTTCCCTTGACTCCCTATTGCTCTTTACAATCCAATCACATTTTTTGTGGCAAATTTATCCCCTGCAATAATAATATGATCAAGTTGGTTTTCATCTAACTTGACTTATGGAATAACATAATTCTCCACCTATTTAGTCCCATTGAAGGACATAAACTAAATCCATTTGATCTCCTTCTATGTAGAGATCATCCTTTTATTATGAATAGTACCAGGATCATACATCCTTATCTACCACAGAGAAACCAAGAGGTTAAATTATAAGAACCAGTCAGAGAATTTATTTCTCAGAATAAGTGCTCCACCATATATAGTTAGGCAGAAGTGACAACCGATGCAGACCATATGTTTTTCAAGTGATTCACATATATGTTTACAATCAATCACCAATTGGGGAGGATATATAAGACACTCGAGTGTAAGGGGCGGTACACTCCTGAGGAAGCCACACACCCTTTTCTGGCGAAACGCGTAGAGTGGGAGCCGTCCTGTCAGGAGAGAGGAGAGAGGCGTGATCGCCATTCAGAAATTCCATCAGCCGCGCCCGGAAGTGACGTGACGGAACAAAGCGGAAGTGACGTATCGGCAGTGAGAGAGGTGGGATCGCCCACCCGAGAGGCAGCTCCAACCTGCAACAGCAGAAGGGGAGTCTAACAACCCACGGGAGGACACAGCCTGGGTACACAGTCCACCGCCAGAGACATCAAGTCACAGAGAGAGGCTGATTACATCAAGTTCCATCAGAAGAGGCGGGTGAGCCGGAAGCTAACACACTCTTCTCTCCTCACTAATATTGTGAACAATGCTTATTATATTCAATTTTATTGTAAGT
Organism: Ascaphus truei; assembly: GCF_040206685.1. NCBI lineage: Eukaryota > Metazoa > Chordata > Amphibia > Anura > Ascaphidae > Ascaphus > Ascaphus truei. Next base: position 154,064,368 of record NC_134484.1, read on the forward strand.
GTTCAATTTTAAAAATCATAAAGTTTAGTTTTAACATTATATTGGTCTGCACTATGGTATCATTTTTCTTCACATACACTTGGTTGCTGAGCTGATTACTGGAGACTGCTTCATAGAGTGGAGAACAACATCCCTAGCAGAGACCATTGTGTGTCTAAATCGCTTGTATACAACTTACATCTTGTAAGTAGGCACAACATACGAGCCAAGACAAGATATCTAATTTTGCACCTTTGAAATAACTGTCTACACTTAGATTGTTTTTGTCTTTTTTGTTCTATTTCCCTCCATGCTCCCCCTGGAATACAACGAAAGAGAAAGACACAAATGAATTAAACATGCAGGAGCTACCAGCACCCCATACCGGGGACTGTATCTCAGGAGCAAGGGGTCCCCCAGAATGAAATTAATACAGTGCAGCTCCAGAGACCACCTGCATCAATACTATGTTATTAAAATAAAATCAAAGAAATGTTATTACCTTAGCAGTTAGCCGTTAAGGTAATGAAGGTGTTAAACCATAGTACCTGGTTCGTTGGTGTAGAGAAGGTAAGTGAAGGGGTAGTTGCCCCAGGGTTGATGGTTATTTATTTATCAAATGTTTTACCAGGAAGTAGTACATTAGAGTTATGATGACAAAGTTGTGATGAACCATCTGATCTTGTGGACCATTTTCTTAGATTGGAGAAATTACTCATTCAAAATATTAGACTGTGGTTGGATATAATCACCCTTGAGAACTACCTCAAATCACATAGAATTCCTAGAGGTTTAAGAGTTAAAAAAAGTCCCCACTTTTGGTTTCACCAGCAAGAAATTAGAAGAGGAGTGGATTACCATTCTTGATAACTGTTCAAATCAACTAATGGAATTAATTATAAAAGAGAAGGTTGCTGAGCGAACTATTCTTATGACTGAAATTAATAATTTCCAGGCTAAACTCAAACCTTTTGAACAAATGGAACAGTTTATTAAAAATGATAAAATTCTACTCCAAAATGTGGAAATTAGTGAACAGTCTATTATGGAGAAAAAAGATGTTACATTTGAACATGACCACCAAGACTACATAAAAGGCCAATTACTTCAGTTCTGGAGGGTCCGATTAACAAGACCCCTAATAAATCTAAACCTCAAAAGAAACGTGAGTGGTGAACCCCTCAGAAGTCTATATAGTAAAATCTAGGAACATTGAAACTTCTAGCTTCTATTCAGAAAGTTCCGAACCAGAGTTACGTACACATTCAGTGTCCTTTGATAATATTGACTTTGCAGGAAGAAATGTCAGAGCTGAGAGCTCTAATTCAGGACATTCATTGTTTGCTAATTCGGATAATGAAAGTGTTTCCCAAAGACCATCTTCTAATACCAGGTCAAAAAACGAGTCAATAAACGAATTAAGACCAGAAGATCAAAAAAGAAACGGGGGGACAAGACCAAAGAAACAACGGGAGAAATATCTTTAGACTTTACATCTAATAATGTGACTAACCTTTCCCATTTACAGCTTTCTGTGGAGCAACTCTCATTGCTGAATAAGGGTTTAGGTTTTGTTCCTGAACAGTACTTCCAGTTATTCCTGACTATTATTGATCTTCAAATGTTTACGAGGAAATTGGCCCTTAAAAAATTCTTTGGTGTAAAAAACAGAGTTAATTCTGGTTTAGAGTCTACTGAACCTAACATTATACCATCTGTCTCTGATAATGATTTATCTATTTCCCCACACACACATTTAAAGATCAATGTTTTTTATCTGATATGCAGAGTCTCCTTGAGGAAGATGGTGAATCCATGCATGATCATATACAACCCTTTTTAGGGTATCAAGACTCAGGTCTTAGACCGAAATCTGTATTTTGTCCTAATATGAACAGAGGACCATTTATTACAACTTTTGAAAGACTAGTTGAACGTGACTTGAGAATTTTAGCTATTGGTTTCACATTACCACACTAATAATCTTACTATATCTGAGATTAAGGAATTGGATATCCTTAAAAAGATACCTCTATAGTAATTAAAAAGGCTAATAAAGGGGGTGCCCTTGTAGTTATGTCTGCTGATAAATATCAAGAAGAAGCATTGAGGCAGCTTAATGACTCTAATACCTTCTGTCGGTTAGACTATAATCCTACATCAACTTTTTCTAATGAATTAAAAGAACTTATTTCTTTTGGTAAAATTCTATGTACACTGTCTGTTAAAGAATGTGAATTCTTATACCGTCCACATCCTGTGATTCCGATATTTCACCATCTCCCGAAGATCCATAAGTCGCTGGTCGACCCTCCTGGTCGACCAATTGTAGCGAGTATTGGGTCTTTGGGAGATGAGTTATCGCGGTATGTGGACGGTTTTCTGCAGCCTCTAGTGCAGAGTTTACCATCTTTTATTAAAGATTGGGCGGATCTAATACTATCTCTACAAGATGTCAAACGGAGTAGTCGGTACAGATGGGTCACTTTAGACGTGTCCTCTCTGTACTCGATTATTGATCACAAAGATGGTGTCCGGGCGGTTCAACACTTTCTTAATTTATCTGATTTATCCATTGCACAGTGCACTTTTATTATAGAAGCTATCACATTCCTTCTCACTCACAACTATTTTTTATTTGATTCATGTTTCTATTTACAATTATTGGGCACGGATATGGGGACTTCTTTTGCACCCTCATATGCCAATTTATTTATGGGTTTTTGGGAGTTAAACTTTTTATATCACGATTCTAATATTTTTCGTAATCACATTATTTTTTATAAACGTTACATTGATGACTTGATTATGGTGTGGGATTGGGATGATAATTCACTTTTTTCGTTTGTTAATTATTTGAATATTAATTATTTAAATTTAAAATTCACTTTTGAGCACAACTGGCACCACATTAATTATTTAGATCTTACTTTATACATTGATACTAACAAATCTATCCAATTTGACATCTATAGAAAAATACATTCTCGTAATGCACTTCTTTCTGCACAGAGCTGCCATCCTAAATCGCTTATTAAGGGCATTCCAAAAGCACAGTTTATTAGGTTGAGAAGATTTGTTCTAGTGATGAAGCCTTTTTGATTCAGTCAAAAGATATGTTTTTGAGATTTCAAGAGAGAGGTTATTCATTGAATGATATTCAAGAGGCATATATTCATGCTAAATCACTTGACATGAGATCACTTATGCTAAATATGAATAAATCCAATAGACTTAATAAAAGATCCTCACAACATGTTACTGACAATTCTACTTGTCCATTGTTAATTACCACCTTTAATAGACAAGCACGACATATCAAAGCCATGTTTTATAAACATTGGAACACATTATCCTTAGATAAAGATATTTTATCTATTGTTCAAAATGGTCCAAAATTTGTATTTAGAAAAGGAAGATCTCTAGCTGGTCATCTTTCACCCAGCATGTTTAGATCTAATGATAATTAGAGAGAGACTAGCTGAGAGACCCGGCGTTGGCCGGGATGTAATGTTCCTGCTCCTCTCGCTTCCCCTGTCACCCCCCTCTCTCTCTCTTCATCTGTCTACACCCTCTCTCTCTCTTCCCCTGTCTACCCTCTCTCTCTTCCTCTGTCTCCCCCCTCTCTGTTTGTCCCCCATTCCCATCAATCCAGCTCCCCCCCCCCTTTACTGGTCCGGTCCCTCCCCCCCATTTACTGGTCCGGTCCTTCCCCCCTATTTACCGGTCCGGAACCCCGACCCCTTTCCAGCTCTGTTCCCCCCTCCTTTACAGCTTCATGCAGTGTGTGTGTGTGTGTGTGCACGCATCAGTCAGTGTGTGTTCGTCAGTCAGTGTGTGTGTGCGTCAGTCAGTGTGTGTGTGTGTGCGTCAGTTACTGTGTGTGTGTGTGTCAGTCAGTGTATGTGTGCGTCAGTCAGTGTATGTGTGCGTCAGTCAGTGGGCGTGTGTGTGTGCGCGTCAGTGGGTGTGTGCGCACGCCAGTCTGTGTGTGCGCATCAGTGTGTGTGTGTGTGTGCGCGTCAGTCAGTGTGTGTGCGCGTCAGTCAGTGGGTGGGTGTGTGCGCGCACCAGTCTGTGTGTGTGCGTCAGTGTGTGCGCGTCAGTCAGTGTGTGTGTGTGTGCGTCAGTCAGTGTGTGTGTGTGCGTCAGTCAGTGTGTGTGTGCATCAGGCAGTGTGTGTGCGTCAGTCAGTGGGTGGGTGCGTCAGTCAGTGGGTGTGTGCGTCAGTCAGTGGGTGTGTGCGTCAGTCAGTGGGTGTGTGCGTCAGTCAGTGGGTGTGTGCATCAGTCAGTGGGAGTGTGCGGCAGTCAGTGGGTGTGTGTGTGTGGGTGTGCATCAGTCAGTGGGGGGTGTGTGTGTGCTCGCATCAGTGTGTGTGCACGTTAGTCAGTGTGTGTGTGCATCAATCAGTGTGTGTGTGCATCAGTCAGTGTGTGTGTGTGCGCGTCAGTCAGTGGGTATGGGTGCGCGTCAGTCAGTTTGTGTGCGCGCGCGGCAGTCAGTGTGTGGGCATGCGCGTAAGTCAGGGTGTGCGTCAGTTAGTGTGTGTGCGCGTCAGTCAGTGTGTGTGCGCGCGTGTCCGGCTGTGTGTGTGTGCGTCAGTCAGTTTGATTGTGTGCGTCAGTCAGTGTTTGTGTGTGCGTCAGTCAGTGTGTGTTTGTGTGTGCGTGTCAGTGTGTGTGTTTGTCAGTCTGTGTTTGTGTGTGTGTTTCAGACAGGCAGTTCGTGTTGCAGTTCGTGTGTCAGTCAGTTTGTTGTTGTGTGTCGACCCCCCCTCCCCCTCCTCTGCTTTTTCCTATGCCCTGTCGCGAAGTGGTCGATACCTGCTGGCACCACCTCGGCGCGGGGGGGGGTGAGGCAGGGGGGGTTGTGGGGTGGTGATACCAGCTGGCGCCACCTCGGCCATGGGGGGGGGGATGATGAGGTACCTGGCTGCTGGTGCTCCCGGCGATAGTATGTGAGGCGGCGGCAACGTGTGAGAGGCGGCGGCGTGGGTTACTCGGCGGGAGGTGGCGTGTCGAGAGGTGAGTTGGAGGAGGGTGGGCGTTTGAAGTGAGGTTGTGGCACCGAGGAGCGGGCGCCACTGGCCCCACAGTGCAGAGGCTGGGGTTTGCTGTGGGTGTGGGGGGGGAATGTTGAGGCTGTAGCGTGAGGCTGTAGCGCTGAGGAGCGGGTGCCGCTGGCCCCACGGTGCAGAGGCTGGGGTTTGCTGTGGGTGTAGGGGGGGGGGGATGTGGGGAGACATGAGGCTGTGGCGCCGAGGAGCGGGTGCCGCTGGCCCCAGGGTGCAGAGGCTGGGGTTTGCTGTGGGGAGAATGTGGGGAGAGGTGAGGCTGTAGCGCCGAGAAGCGGTGCAGAGGCTGGGGTGTGCTGTGGGTGTGGGGGGAATGTGAGGTGAAGCTGTGGCGCCGAGGAGCGGTGCAGAGGCTGGGGATTGCTTTGGGTGTGGGGGGGGGGGAGAAATGTAGGGAGAGGAGAGGTGAGGCAGCGGCGGCAGCAGCACTGAGGAGCGGGCAACGTTGGTAACTGTATCGGCGAGTGAGTGTGACCAATGAGGCGTGCGGGGCGGGGCTGGTACACAGACCAATCTGATTGGCCAGAGAGTGAGTGACAGACCAACTGACCAATCAGATTGGCCTTATCAGATTGGCCTTTGGGACAGACATACAACGTTTTGAAAAATATAGATATAGATATGTGGGATTCCTAAAGGTTTCTTTACCTGTGGAAGGTGTTCTATCTGTCAATATTCTAAGTCTACAAAATCTTTCAAGTCATGTAAATCTCATCATTACATTACTAGTTTCATTAATTGTTATACATCATTTGTTGTATATGTATTACAATGTGGATGCCATAAAAAATATGTGGGACGTACTACGAGACCTTTACGGTCACGTACTGTATTATGGAACATATACGTCTCTGTAACAGGGGAGTTATCCCTGTTCAGGTAATGTGCCTCTAATCCAGCAGTGTGGTGGTTAACTGCTGGTAGTCAATTAACAAACACCATCTGCCTGATTAGTTGGCTTAGAAAAGTATGTCTTTTGAGACAGGAAGTGAGACTCCTTAGCTGACACCTGAGCTGAACTTGGAGACACTTGTCTTGAGCCCTGCCAGAAAAAACTGCAGAGCTGCTTTCAAGATACAGGGAAAACTTCTAAACCTGAATGCTGACAAACCCTGAGGAAAAGGGAGCTGAACCAGGGACAGAGAAGATTTCCCCTCCAAACCAAGGAAGGGCAGATGTCTCGAGTGACAAGCTGACCACAAGACAAAGAGGACAAGATTCTAATCAGGAGCCTGACATTTTCTGTGCACACAAGGGTGCAGATCCAGGAGAGCAGAGAAACTTCCCCTACAGCTGCCCAGCTAACAGATAAGACTTTTTCATATAAGACTATTATCTAGGTCTGTGTATTGATAAATGTCTCCATGATTTTGGGCTGGAAAAGAGCCTAGCTAACCAACCCAGTCAGAGAGGGCTGAGCTACATGTGTAGATAGTCTCCAAAGCAGAAATAGGTTTTCTTTGTTTGGCTCACTATTTCGCTTACAGTATGTTGTTTTTTTGCTGTGTTTTAAGCGACAGGCACAATAAAGCCTTGTTATGATTTCACCTTACAACAGTCTCCATTGTGTACCTCTGCACATGTCCTCCTACAGTCTCATTAAAAAGAAGGATGCTAAACATCCAGTGTTTCGTCACTTTTCTACCTGCCCTCATGGCGATATATCCAATTTCTCGTTAATTGGCATTGAACATGTCCCATGTCAGCCAAGAGGTGGTGATAGGTTAAATGTATTAAATAAGAGAGAGATGCACTAGATCTATATCATGAATACATTGCATCCCTACGGTATAAATACTGATTGGGAGCTTAAGCATTTCCTAGTATAACTAAAGAAATATGTTTAAGTATTTGCATGCTTCTGCTTTTTGCTTCTCTTGTATTGTTATAATGTCATTTAGATATATGCTGTTGCTCACCATATGGGATATTATGTATACTTTATTATCAGTATATTTATGATATGTTATATTTCTATTATAATTATATTTATTTTTATATCTATTTTCTTTATTATTGTTTTCATTTTGACAATTTCTTATTTTAATTTTTTTATATATTTATGATTATTATAATTTTAATATTTATGATTATTATAATTGTTTTATTATGTTTAGTGATTATTATATACTTTTCAATATTGCTTATTGTAATATATATCTATATATATATATATATAGATATATATATATATCTATATATATATATATATATATATATATATATATATATATATATATCTATATATATATATATATATAGATATATATATATATCTATATATATATATATATATATATATATAGCAACTGTAAATATTCCTGTATATTCATTTGCATGTCTTAGACAGGTCTGCAACCATGTCTTTCACCATTATCACCCAGCAAACAGCACTTCCACTGCAGCAAGGGATTCTGGGAAATGACATGCAAATGAGCACACAGTGCCACCTTTTATCTCATGCTCACATTACATGAGCAACCCTTGGTCAATGCATGCTGCTTTAAACACAGCTTTTAAGCAAGGACTTGGGAGATGCAAAGTCAGTTAACCCACTCACAGTATGTATATATATATATATATATATATATATTAACCTGTCTTTTATCTTTCTTTATTATATTATTTCTTTATATTATAATCCATTCCTTGTTTTCATCTATGTTGCTTGAATGTTGGTTTTAAATTATCTCTTGCTACTACTGTTTATACCATTTTACAGTAGTTTTGCAATACTGTAAGTTGTTTATTTGTTGTTATTTGTACTATGTATACACTTGTATGTTGTTATCCTTCTCTCTCCTTCTACACACCACTATGCTTGTATAGATGGAACGGCAGTCTCATTAATTAACCAGCAGCTGCATATAGGAGTTGCCGTCCTTAATCAATTTATTATTGACCTATCACAGTCAAGCTGGTGGTATATAGAGGTGTATGAGATAGTTCACCACTCGCTCTTTGACAAAGTCCCTTGCGGGATGAAACGCGTCAGAGGTTCTTAGCTTCATGATGTTTGTTACCTTTTTTTCAATAAATGAGTCATTTTTTTGTTAGAGCTGCGTGTGGTTCTCTACTTACCTCAGTGCACCGCTTCTTCGTTTGGATGATGACAAATAATACATGGTTACAAATACATAGTTACATAAGTGAACAGGGTATACATTAGATAAAAGATATTGCATGCACAATAAAAGACAATATATATTATAGGTGTGTGTAACAGTTACAGACCAGATTAAAATGTGAGACAGCTTTAGTTTTGAAAGAATTTAGACTGGTGGTGGCTGTGAGAGTCTCCGGTAGATTATTCCAGTTTTGGGGTGCACAGTAAGAGAAGGAGGAATGGCCGGATACTTTGCTGAACCTTGGGACCATGAACAGTCTTTTGGAGTTAGATCTCAGATGAAAAGGGCTGCATGTGGTAGGGGTGAGGAGCTTGTTCAGGTAGACGGTGGCATGCCCAGAAAGTATTTGAACACAAAAGAAAAGGAAAGATGAACTTTGCGCCAAGACTCGAGTGATGACCAATCTAGTCCTTTGAGCATTTCGCAGTGATGTGTGTTGTAGTTGCATTGGAGAACAAAACGGCATATTGAATTCTAGAGGGTATCTAGTTTGCTAAGGTGGGTTTGGGGTGCTGAGTCAAATACACTGTCCCCAGTCGATAATTGGCATTAGCATCTGCTGTGCGATATGCTTTCTGACCAGCAGACTTAGGGAGGATTTGTTCCTAAAAGTACACCTAGTTTGGCATAGGTTTTGGATGTCACGGTATCAATCCCAAATGTTAAATGGGAGTCAAACCATATGCCCAAGTATTTAAAACTATTAACAGGAGTTAGGGTGGTATTAGCGTTTGTTCGAATCTGGAGCTCAGTATGACGGTGCTCGTCTCAAATCCGGAGGCGGACCCGCAGAGCTGAGGTCGATGATGTAAATAAATCGACCAGAGCCCTGGGACAGAGTTCTGTAAGAGTATTCATAGTCAGTATGGAAGCAGGGTTCAGGGCTGGCGGCAATGGTGCGGACTCCATGGGACAGGCGGCAGTGGTGCAAAGTCCAGGCAAAGGGTCAGGGCAGGCAGAAGGCAGACAGGTCGGGGTCACGGTCCGTGGTCAGCAACAAGGAATCCAAACAGGTAACGGAAAGGACGACAGCAAAGACCGACAGGAGCTGCAGAAACACAGAACATTGCTCGGCCAGAGAAGAAGGCGGTGCAGCTGCCTACGTCAATGAAACAGACCGTGGACTCCTCTGGATCAGCAAACTATACATTTATTGGCACATTAAACAGCAAAAAACGTTCTCTCTGACATGTTTCATGCGAGGGATCACATTTTATCAATAAATTTATAGTTTGCTGATCCAGAGGAGTACCGGTTTGTTTCATTGACGTAGACAGCTGCACCGCCTTCTTCTCTCCATTTGTTTCTGCAAGCACCTCGGTAGGATCACGCCGACAGCGCCAGGATCCCACACACCAACAGTGAGTCATGCATTGATTTGTTCCGGTTTCTTCTTGCAAAGTGTTCCTCAGTGAAGAGGTTATAGAGGGGCCAGATACCACTGTATTATAGAGTGTGGCTACGTGGGATTTCTCTTACATTGCGTTGTATATACGTCCCAATATTGCATTTGTGCCTGATCTAGTCTGAGTAGTGTCGCTGAGGGAAGTGGTGTCCCTATTTCTCTTGATGTACATGATAGGTAGGAAGGAAACCAGTTTAAAGCATGCTTCCCTATTCCAGAGCGCTGGAGTTTGTAAAGCAAGATAACATGGTCAACAGTATGAAAAACAGAAAGTGAATCCCTGCGCTTCTCCCATAGGGATAGCAATCAATGGGGAATATATATATATATGTATGGTGTAAAATACCTATAAGAAAAAAGGAGACTTTTGGTATACATCCTTTGATCAAATAATGCCAAGCCTGCTAACCACGTCAAGGTAAGTCTCTTTAGCAGGTCCCTACGCTAAATGCATACTAGTGTTATGTGAAATAAGCCCAGAAGGGGTTAAAATATGGTGTAATTGAATATATTTAGCCAATCACCTGCAACTGCTTATTGAGCAGTTTGTGGCAGGCCAGCAACTCCTCTTCTAGGTATATAATCTCCTAGCAAGGTCCCCTTATTCCACTTCACTTACATGTGAGTATCTGTACTGGTATATACCAGTTTTTATTTGCACTAGGTTATACAAGCATATGCTTTGATATTTTAACCCCTTCTGGGCTTATTTCACATAACACTAGTATGCATTTAGCGTAGGGACCTGCTAAAGAGACTTACCTTGACGTGGTTAGCAGGCTTGGCATTATTTGATCAAAGGATGTATACCAAAAGTCTCCTTTTTTCTTATAGGTATTTTACACCATACATATATATATATATTCCCCATTGATTGCTATCCCTATGGGAGAAGCGCAGGGATTCACTTTCTGTTTTGCACATTTGTATGGCCATTTCCTTCACTAGCTGCATGCTCTTTACATGGAGAAGCGCAGTGATTATATTTGTTTTACAACAGTATGAAAAGCCTTTGCAAAATCTAGGAATACTGCACCAGTGAGTCGTTCCAGTTCCATTCCACACTGGATTTCATTGCAAACTTTTAGCAGGGTAATTACCATGGAGTGTTTGGGGCAAAAGCCAGATTGGAATTGGCTAGGGAAATTTGTCTTGGTATTTTAATCTCTTAATTGGGAGTGAACACATTATCCCATGACTTTGGATAGTATTGGGAGAAGAGAGATTGGCCGTAGTTTGAGACAGTGTTTTTGCCCACTTTTGAAGATTGAGACAACTCTGGCAGTTTTCCGGGTTTTAGAGATATGGCCTGCAGATGGAATAGAGTTGATTAGGGAAGCAATTGGTTTGGCAATGGCTGGGGCACCAAGTCTTAGGAACTTAGATTGCAGTAGGTCAGGTCCACATTGGCTGCTTAGTTTTAATTTGAGGAATGCTTGTGCAATCTCTTCTTCAGAAACTGGGACAAATTGAAAATTGTAAGCAGTGTTGGGAGAGGGTGGGGCTATAGGGGTACTCTCAGAATTCGGTTCATGTTTGTGGTTTGGGTTGTGTTTAGGTAGGTTAGGCCTACCTGGAGAGTTGCAGGAGGGGTTAACCCCCTCATTAACTTAACCATCCCCCTACCCACTTGAGAGGCCTAAACACCCACCCTGGGGAAACTACATCCTTCACCCACCAACTGTAACCCCAACATCCTCCCGCCCCCCACAAAGCAATGGGCAAATGCTTTGTTAGTAGCCAAATATGGCTATATGCGCTTTTCCCATTCATATACAGTATACAGTAAAATTTTCCAGATCTGGATAATGGCACATTTGTCCATTAAAAATAAAACATTACATGACAAGCATATAGTAAATATAAGTTGTACTTACCCCTGCCAGCATAAATGCCATCTTTGGCACCCTGATCGTCTTTAGTGGTCACACAATTAAATAAAACATAACCAATGTGTTCCTTTCCTTTGCCGTGATGAAGATTCATCCTCCTCATCCAACTGCGGCACCAACTCTTGACCAACGATGCAATGATCCTCATAAGCATGATGCGCAGAAGTCCACAATCCTCAGCTGCTTGCAGAGGAGGCCCCAGCGAGTAGGTCTTCTTTCTTATCTTCTTATCTTCACCCTTTTCTTCTTTCTTCTCCAACAGGTGCAGCAGGAGATGTTGATCCGCTGTCTTCTTGGGGTCAAATGAGACATGACAGGCATTTATATAAACCTCAGGTTAACCCCTGAGGAAGCCGCATTTGGAGAAACGCGTAGGGTAAATGCACAGAAGAAAGGCAGGAGAGGGTTGATCAGTTGTCTTCTGTGAGCTCTTGGAGGGAAGCCAGCGATTCTGTGTCCAATTCACACGAGAAGTGATTTCACCGATCACGTGACGGGGAAGTGAAGGACTAGAAGCCGGTTACGGAGAAAAATGCCGGTGTAGAGGAGCATCAATTGAGACGGGATGACAGACCCGTTCTTTGGTTGAATTTCTCAAACTGAGCATAACATTTGAATACCATGTGAGTTTAATACTTATCTGTTTTTAAAAAGTATTTTCATAAAGTTCACTATATGTGCTTTAATCTATCTATACTTCTATATACCACTATTTTCTACTTTCCAATGGGATGCTGATTGCCTTGAATAGCGATGCCAGCAGTACCTACGACCTAAGGTCTGGAACATCGGCAGGTGATAAGAATATTCAACCACTAACTTTCAAGTAAGAATCTTCATTCCAGTTCCAACCTACAGAAAGTTTGGAGAAATGCTTAATTGAACTTCGTAAAATGTGAGTGCAAAACTTACCCTTAACAACTGATTCAAATTAGCAAGACATACTACCCTATGTTTGTTTTCCATATTTTGTTCCCAATCTGCACCTAGATCATTCTGTTCCTCTATCTACTTGCTCAGCACCTGTGGGGTTGAGGACCCGGTGGCTGCATTTAGGGACAGATTTAGCACTTCATTGTGTGAGCACTCCCTATTAACGTTATATAATGAGTTAATTACATTTGTTTCTTGCTGCACTGTTTGTTCTACAATTTTCAATATCAGGAGTTTATTTATTTTTTAATTTTACTCAATTTATTAGTAGTATTTTTATATTATAGTCCCAATTCCTCTTTTGAGGTTGATTAGCTTTGATTGTGGCATCTTTGGCCATTTTAAAATTCTCCCTTCTGGGATTGACAGTCCTATTGGAGCCATTTTTTACCTTATGAAAGTGGGATATATTAAATTAAATCTGTCACTTTTTATGTACTTTATATGTATTTTCAAATTGATTGTATACACTAACATTGTGTTCCTATTCTTTGAAGTCCGAGTGTATGTCTATTAGTCGCATTTGTTTATGTGGGTTGTCATGGCGATGGTCTGGTGTGTGTGTGTATATATGTACCCCTTGCGTCCAGTGTGTCATGATGTGATTGTATCCACAAGCATTGTGGGACTTATTGTGAAGGTTGCCTGTGTGATGATCTTTTGTATTGGTGTCTTTGTTCGCTGTTACGTCTTTGGCATCTGTGTGCGCCGTGATGTACATCGTGTAACGGCACCCGCTGAACTTTAAAAGGGGGGATCCCATCCATACCGATGAAAAGCCCCTGAGAAAGCTTGTGGAAAGTGAAACACGTAGGGTGGAGTAACGCTGGTGTTTGGAATAAGACTCAGGTGTTTTTGGACTATCTGTAGGTACCTTAAGCCGAGATTTGGTTCCTGTATCCCCGGTTGGTGACATCATCCTCTGAAAATGGCTATGACAGCGGGAGCATCGGTGGAGAGGACGTGCTGTGTGCTTTCCAGATTATGACCCTGGGTGATCTCTATGCCTGAATTAATGCCCAAAGTGTGAGTGTATTACTTTGTACATTTTAAACCATAAAGCAATCTGCACTATTGTTGCTTTTTTCTTTTTATGTGGGATTCTCCTCCCCCCCCCCTTTTATCTAAATTTTCATCTTACCCTGATGGATCTGATGAGGATGTCTGGAAGGTCATGTGAGTTGGTTACTCTAGGTAACCCCACTGTTTGAATACTTCACAGAACATATCTACATACCTGATGCACATTGCAATTAATTTTTACTATAAAATATATGATTCAAGATATTGCATTATAATGGTGAACATCTCAGAGTCTCCATGGGATTCAATGGCAGTGATAATATCACCAAATATTACATAAAATATGCCAATGGAAGCACAAAAACTGCTGCAAAGTCCTTGATACATTGATGCAAAAAGGTGCAACATAAAAAAGTGTGAAAAAAAAGAAAACAATACAGACCGGCGCCTTAAAGTCCAAATGGGAGATATAAAGTTCAATTGATGATTGGAATGATCAAAGAATGTAGATCTGGTCCAGTGGACAGCAGGTTCCTCGGTATCAGAGGTGTTAGGACATGTAGGGGAGACAAGAAGATATGATCATAGTGCAACACTGTATGATAATAACAAAAATCACATAGACTTAAACAAACAGACACACACAACACTGAACAATACTAAACAATAGGCTGACTAATAATAAGGATGGTTTAATGAACACAATAAAAATGCAGATAACTGGTGACGAGCAGGTCAGGGATCCAGTGTGTAAAAACTGGAATCCTACTTACAGCAGGTCCCTAGGATATGCGCAGGTAAGGGTAGTCTGAGTGTCCGACAGAAGATGTTGAGCCATTGAGAAATCATTTAATAGCAGCACTGGTAGAGGAGCAGATCATTCTAACAGTCCCTGGAGCCGCAGTGTTCAGGAGTTGGTATCGGCAAGTGATACCTGGTGTCCCGTCCCGCCCGCTGTGACGCACTTCCTGGCGCCAACGAAGGACGCCGCGTGGAGCAGAAGGAAGCGGCGCCATCTTTGGCAGCTAGCCAAGGCAGCCCCTGCAGGCACTCACACGTGGCACGCGTCCACCAACATCTTCTGTCGGACACTCGGACTACCCTTACCTGCGCATATCCTAGGGACCTGCTGTAAGTAGGATTCCAGTTTTTACACACTGGATCCCTGACCTGCTCGTCACCAGTTATCTGCATTTTTATTGTGTTCATTAAACCATCCTTATTATTAGTCAGCCTATTGTTTAGTATTGTTCAGTGTTGTGTGTGTCTGTTTGTTTAAGTCTATGTGATTTTTGTTATTATCATACAGTGTTGCACTATGATCATATCTTCTTGTCTCCCCTGCATGTCCTAACACCTCTGATACCGAGGAACCTGCTGTCCACTGGACCAGATCTACATTCTTTGATCATTCCAATCATCAATTGAACTTTATATCTCCCATTTGGACTTTAAGGCGCCGGTCTGTATTGTTTTCTTTTTTGTCTATCACTAACTGTGTTCGGGTTAGTTTTTCCTGGCAGCCTGGCCACATTGTTCACTATATATATTCCTCACCACGTTGTTGATAATATTTGAACTGTTATTATCTGCATTGTATTTGTATACATTTTTATTTTTATTTTTAGCGCTAAAACACACCATCCCTTTTTTTTCAACATAAAAAAGTATGCAATTTCATTCAAGTTTGCTTCAAAAATTGCCTTAGTACATAGACTCCTTGTTTCATCTGTTAACCACTCTGCATTCTGCATCCCTTCATCCTATGTTTGTTTAATCTGGTGTTGCATCAAATCTCACGATAAATTACACTCCAATTTTGATGCAAAACATTGTGCAGACACTGTAGACAGTTGCAATAACATTGACTACAGCTGTACTTCCCTGCAAGCTCTAACCCCAGCACCCACCACATCATATCATATATGTACTGTATATATTTGTGTCAAAAGAGTGCTACTGGGCACAACCAAATGTACAGCAAAATGTATTTATTTTTCAAATGTTTTACCAGGAAGTAATACATTGAGAGTTACCTCTCGTTTTCAAGTGTGTTCTGGTCACAGAGTTATGATGACAAATACATGGTTACAAATACATACTGTATGTACTGTTACATTAAGTGAACATGTTTATACATTATTTTTAAGACATGGCATGCACAGTTTAAGATGATATATGTTATAGGCGTATGTAACAGTTACAGACCAGATTCAAATATGAGGCAGCTTTAGTATTTAAAGAATGGCGGCGGCTGTGAAAGTCTCCCATAGACTGTTCCAGTTGTGGGGTGCATAGTAAGAGAAGGAGGATCAGCCGGATACTTTGTTGAACCTCGGGACCATGAACAGTCTTTTGGAGTCAGATCTCAGATGATAAGTGCTATATGTGGTAGGGGTGAGGAACTTGTTCAGTTAAGCGGTTAGCTTGCCCAGAAAGTATTTGAAGGCAGGACAGAAAAGATGAACTTTGCGCTTAGACTCAAATGATGACCAATCTAGTTATTTGAGCTTTTCACAGTGATGTGTATTGGAGGACAACGCGGCATATTGAGATCTAGAGGGATTCAAGTTTGCTAAGGTGCGTTTGGGGGTACGTGCCATATACTATGTCCCCTTTGCTGTGCAATTAACTTTCTGACCAGCAGACGTAGGGATGATTTGTTCCTATAAAGTACACCTAGTTTGGCATAAGTTTTGGATGTCAGGGTATCAATGTGCAACCCAAATGGTAAATGAGTCAAACCATATGCCCAAATATTTGAAACTAGTAACAGGGGCTTGCATAGTATTAGAGTTGGTTCAGATCTGGACAAAAATATCCAATGCTACATCCAATATGATAAAAAATACATACCGGTAGTTAAATACTTAAATGTTTGTATTCTCATAAGTAAGAGTCATTTAGTTAAATGCTTTGGCCAAAGCATTATGCAGCAAACCTGTAGCCACATCACAGCATGACCACTATGCAGGTCCTAATACTACCTGTGAATACAGATAGTACTTGCAGCTCTAACTTTACCTAATTATTTGACCAGTATGCTCCTTCTGTAGCTAACACACATGGCACTCCAACACAGATCCGGCTTTCTTTCTAGTTATGCCAATACAGGTACTGTACAGGTACAAATACATTGATACAAATACATGTATAGAAAATAGCATATTTTTGTATTCGTTTCCAATCCTTATTGAAAATGCCAGTTTCAGTGCATTTAAAAAAAAACTCCTTTATGTGTGCACGAAATAAGCAGATGGCAAGTGTATTTTTATGAGTCCAGGCTGATGCTAGGGAAAAGCAGACAATAAATATTCATCTTTAGGTTTTAAAGTAAACAATAATCTAATTACCTGAAAAGACTCTAGCGTTCTAACAGAAGAGTGTGCAGTATAAAAAAAAACATATTCATTTCTGCTAACAGCTGTACTATCAAATCAAACAAAATGAATACTCATTTTTATATTCAAACTTGGATTTAAAGTCAGAATAACAAAATAATAGTTCATATGTTTTAGACAACAAGAAAAGAAAATTGAATCTAGGACATACCATATGTCGCAGCAAGTGTACTGTGGGGGTTACACATTAAACTGCAAAAGTGTCAATCAGGGCCCTATCACACAGACACTCTCATTGAACACTATGCCAGTTTCCATGCAATAGTTCCCCGATCACTACTATCGCAATTTAATGAAAATGCCCTGTGTGTATGTAGCTTGGTCACTTCCCGGGTCCCTTTTTCCTTACCTTCGATCGTGCTGCGAAAGGGGGTGGGGCGTTCGGTAGGTGCTGGTTGGAGCAGGGAGGTTGCAGAGGGCGGACCCGCTGTCGGGCTAATGTGGGGCACATGTGGAGAGATGCCGGGTGCTGTCGGAGCGGTGAGTGGGTCTCCGGAGCCCATGGAGACTTCAAGAGCAAAGAGCCACCATCTTGTGCAGAGTTGCGCATGCGCAGCTAGTCCCTGAGTCCGGTGGCCATTAGAGATGCTGCCCATGCACGAGATAGGTGCGCGAGGCGGCCAATAGAGGAATAAGGCTGCAGCATTCCCTGCACCAGAGAAATGATACATTTGGCACGCCAAGGACAATGTTAGTCGGAGCTGGGATGCAGATAGGGTAGGTTGTGTATGTGCAGGTGTCTGTGGCATCTACACTAGGACAGAGACCCCAACTACTGCTGCGGCCAAGTTTATTCGAGCATTTGCCCGTTCTTGGCCGCAGCAGTAGCCTGGCGCGCGCCCGAGAGTGACGGGCGTGCGCCGAAGCAGCGGAAGAGCGCCCTCCGATCGGGGCGCTCTCCCTACCGCTGCCGGGTCCGCCGAGTCCCCCGGAACCCCCTGCCACCGTCCCGCGATCGCGGGACACCAGGGCTCCCTCGGGGAGCCCTGGACGCGCGTGCAGGGGGCGCACGCTCCCGAAGAAGCGTGACCGCGCGTCTATGACGCGCGGCACGCCGAGGGGCGGCCACTAGCAAGCCGGGAAATCTCCCGGCTTGCGGATCTGGCCGCAGTGCGATAAACTGTGTCGCCACTGTAGGCCTCAGCTAGGCCCCGACTCGCCTCAGCTTGTGGTTGCTACAGGGACAGGCCCATAGATAGGGACACTGCCCCAGTAGCATTAAGTGAGGGACACAGCCAGGAAGCGGCTGCATCCGGACCTCAGGTGATCTGGGACCAGACACCTGCCACAAAGAGACATTGCATATTGCATTGCATATGTCCTGTACAATCCTGGTGGGACCCACCCAACGTAGAGTCGGAGACTTTGTGGTTATGTCACTGGATCCGTGGATCCCATCAACATGCTGCGCGCCCGGGTGTGGACACACCCGGCAGGGACCTCATTTCACCAAAGTGCAGCAACTACAGATGCAGCAGCCATTATTTTAACAAATCACAGAGCTGTTTTCGTGTGCGCTGCTATACTCCACGCGGCATCGCCAAAGGCAAAAGTGTTTATAGCGGTTGCTTTGTTTGAATTTCATGGATTGTGTGCAATTAAATGCACAATGAAATTAATGAATTGTAATGTGTACAGTACTGTGCTACTGTGTCAATTTCAGGTGTTTAAAAGCCAGAACACTAAAATGCCATGGCATGGAAGAAATCCTGCGCCATGACATTGGTATTCCAAGGTATACACCGCGTGATTTGTTAAAATAATGGCCGCTGCATCTGTATACACGGGCTAGTGGGGCAGCGCTGTCTCACACTCTTGGGTGGGTGGTTGGTACTGTGGATACTGGGACGTACGGTGCCCGGAGAACCTCAGTACATTGGGGTAACCCCACAGGGGTGTGGACACGGTGTTGGGAAGGCACGGTGAGGGGTTGCGGGCCTGCGAGGCCTATTGTTACAGTAGTAGTGTCATTGTTTATTATTGTTCATATATCTACAGTAAAGTGCTATTGTTTTATTACATCAGTGTGTATTGTTCATATATGGTCCTGCACGGGGCTATCCCACATAGTTATGATCCCGTACAGGTGGAGGCGCTGTCATCCATTGAATCAGAAAGGGAAGGGGAGGGTTAATTCCCACTTGTGATGCTAACCAGGAGTAGGCAATGTTTGATCATGATATAAAAATATAAACATCTTCATAGCATAGGACAGTTCATAAGACTCAGGATTCCAGATAGTCCAATGTTAAACACACTCCCATAGATTATGCCACTAGCCATATAGGTAAGTCTTATGTGGTGGTCTAGGTAACCATGTGTGGGACTGATCACATAAATGAAGTAAATGGATTACTCACTGCTGACCTTGGGGATATCCTGGTCCTGTCCTGCGTGCTCCTACCAAGGAACAATTGAAGAGAGTACAGGGAAAACGGCGGTGCATCTGCTGCTGCTGCTGAAGATTGGAAACCACAAACTGCAAACCACAAAATATCCTAGGTGCAAAAATTTATTTTAGGGCATAGTAACAGCCAAAAAAAACACTCTGACGCGTTTCCCGTGGTATCCCACGCTTTATCAAAGAGTAAAATCACTTACAACGATCACATACTTAAATCTGAGAGGGAATTGTGGGTATTTAAGTATGTGATCGTTGTAAGTGATTTTACTCTTTGATAAAGCGTGGGATACCACGGGAAACGCGTCAGAGTGTTCTTTTTAGCTGTTACTATGCCCTAAAATAAATTTTTGCACCTAGGATATTTTGTGGTTTGCAGTTTGTGGTTTCCAATCTTCAGCAGCAGCAGCAGATGCACCGCCGTTTTCCCTGTACTCTCTTCAATCCATTGAATCAGGCACACCCCAGGCTCTCAGCAGCGGAAGTTCAGGCCTCCTGTGAGCCACAGGTAAAGCACCACACACACCGTAGCCGCTTTATCTCCCAGGGGGTGGGAGAATGTGCGCTACATGTAAGATGTCAAAAGGAGAATAGTAATATCATGGAATGAAGATAATAAATTATTCCTACTGTATACTTTCTACGATATTCCTAAAGATCCATTCAACACTGTGTGGTTTCAGTAAAAAAAACTATTGCAAAAAAATTAAAATTGAAAAAGACAGTTTTAAGTCAACTTCAATTTTTTGTTCTTTTGGCCCTAGAACAAATTAAATGAAGTCATACATTTTGAGTAATGCATAATCCATGCTGTATGTACTAGTTTCTATGAAATATTATTTGAACTATAGAAGCAGTCAAATAAGTCCCTTGAGAAACGTAATATTTCGTAATCATTCCTTTTATATTTACTTTTCTTTTCAATTCTTTTTTCTTTAGAACAATTGTTGCCTGCAGGGCAGACAGTAGCTGCTTTATTCTGCAAAGCTTTTCAGAGGTTTTCAAATTCAACAGATACTGACCTTCATGCTGTTGAATGTAGACATTAGATAAAGGTAACTGCGGTTTCTGAAAATTCTTATTGTAATTAGTAATGGGCATTACAATAAGTCAATCTTTATTTATATCTCTCTAAACTTTAAAAAGAAAATGTTTTATCTTCAACATCTTTTCTCTGTTATTTGTTCAATACCTGCAGTACATCTGTAACAGATGATTATTTATTGAGTTGCATCAACATACATTGAAAAATGTTATGAAGTTTTACAATATTATTTGAGACAACACTTCTTCAGGACTATTATGCAACCATTGTAACCATTCCACCTTTAAATTCCAAAAAGGGCTATCTGTCGCCCATATAAATATCTGGAGCCTGCTGCCCAAACAGGACGAACTAAGGGCACGGTGCCTTATGCATAAACCCAAAGGCATCGTTCTTACAGAAACATGGCTATCCCTAAAACCCCTGATACAAATATCGCCATTCAGGGATACTCCATTTTTAGGAGAGATAGGTCAAAGAGAGGAGGAGGGGTGTTATTTTATATTGCAGACACCTTACAATTTACACTGTTAAATTGCCCACAAAGCCCACCCTCTTTTGAAATTCTAGTTGGCAAAATCTGCCTCCCCTTTTCTAAGCCAATCTTGCTTGCTGGCATCTACCGCCCCCCTAAAGCCCCTCTACAATCCCTGACTGATATCACCCAATTTCTTGGCTCCATTTCCTCTCTGAATGAGAAGAGTGAGCTGCTAGTTCTTGGGGATTTCAACTTCACTTGGCTTGACCCTAAAAACCACAAAATCCAAATACAACTCAAGTCACTTAACCTATCGCAACTCATTTCCCAACCCACACGGATAAACCTGAAATCGCATAACCATTCCTTGCTAGACTGGATTCTCTCCTCAAACCCCAGCAGAATCCAATCCTCTGGCATCCTTGCTGACATTTTCAGTGACCATGCAATAGTGTACTGTGTAAGGAAAATTAAACCGCCCCAATTAAGCCCTAAAGTTCTCCTCACTAGAACATTTAAAAACTTTAACCCACAACAGTTTCTGGATGACCTTACCAACTGCCCATGGCACAGAATCGATTTAATTCCCGACCCTGATTCTGCACTTGACTATTTCCAATCCGAGTTCTTAAAACTTTGCGATACCCATGCTCCACTATGCAAAATAAGGGTACGGGGGGCCCACCTTCCATGGGTTACACCTGACCTTATAACACTCTACCATTTCAGGGATACCTTGTGGAAAAACTACAAAATAACTGGCACTACCAAGGATCTCAATCACTACAGATGCATGCGGAACATGTGCACAAGGCAAACAAGGCATGCAAAAGCACAATATTACTCTGACAATCTCCACCAAAATACAACAAACCCAGCTAACTTCTGGAAGGTTATCAACAATATATTCCAGCCTCCTAACCATCAACAACCAAGTAATATCACTAAGGGGGATATTACTCTGACAAACCCCACTGACATTGCAAATGCATTCAATGATTACTTTGTGGGGTGTGCCACTAACTTATTAGCGAAACGTAGCCCAAACCACAAACCTGAATCTCATCCTGGGAGACCCCTATAGTCCCACCCCCTCCCAACACTGCCCACAATTTTCAATTTGGCCCAGTATCGGAAGAGGAGATTATACAAGCGCTCCTCAAACTAAAACTAAGCAGCCAATGTGGACCTGACTTACTACAATCTAGGTTCCTACGACTTGGTGCCCCAGCCATTGCCAAACCAATTGTGTCCATAGTCAACTCTATCCTGTCTGCAGGCCATATCCCTAAGACCTGGAAAACTGCCAGAGTTGTCCCAATCTTCAAAAGTGGGGACAAAAACACTGTCTCAAACTACAGGCCAATCTCACTTCTCCCAATTCTATCCAAAGTAATGGAAAAATGTGTCCACTCCCAATTAAGCGATTTCTATACCAAGACAAATTTCCCTAGCCAATTCCAATCTGGGTTTCGTCCCAAACACTCCACCGTAACTACCCTGCTAAAAGTTTGCAATGAAATCCAGTGTGGAATGGAACGGGGACAACTCACTGGTGCAGTATTCCTAGATTTTGCAAAGGCTTTTGACACAGTTGATCGTGCTATCCTGCTTCACAAACTCCAGAGCTCTGGAATAGGGAAGCATGCTTTAAACTGGTTTCAGTCCTACCTATCAGGAAGATCCCAACATGTGTCCATCTTAGGCTCTAACTCCAACCCCATGTATATCACGGTGGTGTCCCGCAAGGCTCTGTTCTGGGGCCCCTACTCTTCTCAGTGTTCACTAATAATCTTCCCACAGCATGTAACGAAGCCTCAATACACATGTATGCTGACGACACAATCCTATATGCACACAGCCATAGCCTCTCTAACCTTCAACACATACTTCAGTCTGACTTTTTCAGACTCGAAATCTGTATTTCGCAAAACAAACTGTTTTTAAACACTGACAAGACTGTAACAATGGTATTTGGGACCAAGACTAAATTTTTAAAGCTTCCAGTGACTGAGCTCCTGATTAGAACCAACGCTAACACCACCCTAACACCTGTCACTAGTTTTAAATACCTGGGCTTATGGTTTGACTCCCACTTAACATTCGGGATGCACATTGATACCCTGACAACCAAGACCTATGCCAAACTAGGGGTACTTTACAGGAACAAATCCTCCCTAAGTCTCCTGGTCAGAAAGCGTATCGCACAGCAGATGCTAATGCCAATTATTGACTATGGAGACATAGTATATGGCTCGGCACCTCAAACCCACCTTAGCAAACTTGACACCCTCTACAATTCAATTTGTCGTTTTGTTCTCCAATGCAACTACAACAAACATCACTGCGATATGCTCAAAGAACTAGATTGGTCATCACTAGAGTCTAGGGGCAAAGTTCACCTTTCCTGTCTTGCCTTTAAATTCCTCATGGGCAAGCTACCCAGCTATCTGAACAAGCTCCTCACCCCTACCACATGCAGCACTTATCACCTGAGATCAGACTCCAAAAGACTGTTCATGGTCCCAAGGCTCAACAAAGTATCCGGACGTTCCTCCTTCTCCTACCGTGCACCCCAAAACTGGAACAACCTACCAGAGACTCTCACATCCACCACCAGTTTAAGTTCTTTCAAATCTAAGGCTGTCTCACATTTTAATCTGGTCTGTAACTGTTTCATACGCCCATAATATATATTTTCTTTAACTGTGCACGCAATGTCCTGTATATAATGTATACCCTGTTCATTTATGTAACTGTATTTGTAACCATGTATTATTTGTTTTACTCTGTGCCAAGGACATACTTGAAAACGAGAGGTAACTCTCAATGTATTACTTCCTGGTAAACTATTTTATAAATAAATAATTAAATAAATAATTTGAGTCCATATAAATGATTGAAAATTGCCCAATAATACATACATTATATAATTTCACATTCTAACAGCAAAATTGGTTAAAAAATTCCTAATTATGATAATCTGTTTGCCTACGTATATTTATCTATTTGACTAATGCCATCTTCATAATTACGGTACAAACAAGACACAAAATAATAACAAGTGACCTCTAGTTTTGATGACTGACATATAGTACTGTCTTATCACAAACAGGATTAAGATAACAATCGTACCCTCTCCCCCCCCCCTTCAAGTTTTTGTTTTACCATGAAAAAATTAAAGTTGCTTTTTTTAAATACTCATACTTTAATATTTAAACTATTAAACTTGCCACTCTCTTTAATTCCATTTCATCCTAAGAGGTACTGCATACGTTGTAACAACACAGATCCCCAAATGTCAGACTTTGAGAGAGTAAAGAGTTCATTCTCTCATTGTACAGGCTCAGGATGCCACAATCTAGCTATAGAATAAGCTCTGCTAGGTTGTTAGCAAATAGCTTTTAATGGAAAAGACTGTCCTTTAAAAGGCAGGAAGATGCTCTCTATCAGTGCTTCCTGAACCTGCAAAAAGACAAGTTCATGTTTCTCAGAGGGATCTCCTGAGAAACCAGCGAGCCTCACATCCATCACAGAAATTCATAGAAGGTACCTGAATCTGAGAGAGTTCAAGGGCTCAAGCTGCCCAAAGTGGTTTTCATGGGACCTGCAGGACTCCATTGCGAGGTGGATGTCATCTCCCAAAGGATGTGCCTTGGATGGAGTTGGACTTGCCTCAAAAGCTAAAGTAAGGACTGAAACAGAGTTGATGTTTAAAAGCGATTTCCCATGTCTGGGAGAATAAAGAACATTTTGTGTGAAATAAGAGAGTCCTTTATTGATGGTGCTGTCACCCTATCACTCTACAGATGCAGCCACAAGTATTAGATCACTTGCCTGGGTAAAAACTAAGGAATCTCACAGTAAGTGCCTCAACATGGATCAATATTTCTTAATGGCCCATCAGATTAATACTGAGGAAAAAAAGAGAGATCCAGCGCTCCACGGATTTCAAGATAAATGAATTTATTGTGCCACAATAAATTCATTTATCTTGAAATCCGTGGAGCGCTGGATCTCTCTTTTTTCCTCAGTGTACTTTGGAATTTGCCTAGCAGGTACTTCCTTGAACCAGCAGCACCGGTAAACTGTATGTATTTATTTATATTGTGGTGTGCAGCCTTAACCCCCTTTCCATCAGATTAATACAGCAGGGGTCCCTGCAGTCCCATTCAGTTTGACCCATTGCAGGGACCCCCCGCTGTGTTAATCCGATGGGCCATTAAGAATATCACAGAAATGTTGAGGCATTTACTGTGAGATTGCCCCAGATTTTCCAATGCAAGTGATCTAATACTGGTGGCTGCATCTGTATCACATAGACCCAACAAAAATGATTTAATAACTCTAGCTCAACCATCTTGTTCCTTTTGTAATAACCTCTGATCCTAAATAAAAGGCACAATCGCAAAAAAATTAAACAAAAAAACCACATTAGTGCTTGGCCACAATGGTTGGTAGGGGTGACTGTGGGTGTGGGATTATAGCCACATGCAGGCTATTAGGATGCTTCTTTGACAGGTCAGTTTTAAAGTTTATCACACAGTATAATAAGGCAGCATATCCGATAAAAAACATTATGATTAAACGTTGGGCAATCCTCCGGAAAATGAAATCACGAGATACTTTTTTGCCAGAACATTCCATCTTCAAAAACAAATTAGAGCCTACTGTGAAGAAAAATATGAATATGGAGGCTAAGGATGGCTCTTGGCTTAATACAAAACAAAAATAATTTTTCAATTGTAATAAATGCAAACCCTACACATATGCGAAAAAAGTGACTACATTTATGATATAAAACAGGAGAGATTTGAGATTGACTGTTTTATAAACTGCCGCACTGAGTTTACAGTGCACCTTCTCAGTTGTCCATGCAGAATGCAATATATAGTAAGGACTACGAGACATTTGCGTGTTCGAATTTTAGAACACTTGCGTAAAGTAAAGATGCGTAAAATAAAGATGGGTTAAAAAATTCATAGGGGCCTATTCACTAAACTTCGATAAGTGCCTTGATGCTGGTTAAGTGCCCATTTCAAGTGATATTGCATGTGTAGCTATTCACAAAGCTTCGATAATAGGGCAATAGCGCATAAAAATGGCTTTTTAAAAATCAGGAGGTGTATTTGGCGCACATCTTATTTGTGTATTGGTATTTTTATACTTAGAACATGTATATGTTTGATATTAATGTATTGCTGTAAAGCTATGCTTTCTACTTATGTTGGTGTTTTTCTGCCACTCTGCTGTGACGCTGTATTTGGGAGGTTGTCTGAGTATTTGTATTGGAAAAAGTTTTTACATTTTGTTTTACCGAACGTGATGATGTCATTGGACTGCGGGGTATTTCAAGTTTGGAGCTTCTGGAGTAAAATCATACCGAAGCAGGTTTCTGTGAAATGCGTAGAGCTGATAATTACAACCTGTAACAGGGGAGTTAACCCTGTTCAGGTAATGTGCCTCTAATCCAGCAGTGTGGTGGTTAACTGCTGGTAGTCAATTAACAAACCCCACCTGCCTGATTAGATGGCTTAGAAAAGCCTGTCTTTTGAGACAGGAAGTGAGACTCCTTAGCTCACACCTGAGCTGAACTTGGAGACAAACAGTCTTGAGCCCTGCCAGAAGAAACAGCAGAGCTGCTTTCAAGACACAGGGGAAACTTCTAAACCTAAACGCTGACACACCCTGAGAAAAAGGGAGCTGTACCAGGGACAGAGAAGATTTTCTCTCCAAACCACAAGGAACAGATAAGACTTTCATTTATGAGACTTCTTATATCTGCTTAATTCATGCTATATGTTTGGGGCTGGGAGACATGCTTATCTAAGGGAGTTGTAAACTGCATAGTATTTCACTAGAAATACTCCCAAGTGAATAGAAGCTTTGTTTACCCCTTGCTTGGATGGTTTCCTGATGTTAAGGAAACAGGCGCAATAAAAGGCTTATTTAATTTCACTATAATCAGTCTCCCTTGCATACCTCTGTGAGCGTCCGCCTACACAATCGCTGATAATTTCTTTCACCATTTGGACGCCGGACTATTACTCCCCCTGCTCCACTGTGAGATAGTGTTGACTGCATGGAACGCTTGCTGAGGTGGAGCTTTGGATTTAGTGCTGAAGCGATGTCCGCATTCTGACCCAGGGTGGTCTAAAAGCGATTTCATGTAGCATCATACAGCTACCTTTAACATCAATTGGTTCAAGACACTTTTCCCTACATTGAAGTTGGATGTCGTATTTCCAAGATATTCTGCAGCTGATTAGCCAGTTTGAGTGCAATATACCGTATTGGCCCAAATATTGTGCTATGTTTTTTTCCTAAAAATGTCCTTCCGAAAACTGTACTCATATTACACTGGCGACACACTTTATTCGAGCTCGGCTAGTCCCACGAATTCGGGTATACCTGGGTGTATTGAGGTTTGTGACTGTTTTCTGCCCGAGTGCATTGAGGTATTTTCCAGGCAGGGATTGAAGCATTTAATTCCCGCTGGCTGCAATACTGCACAGTATATATATATATACTGCATTACAATTCATGAATTTATGCCATCTGGTAGACACGCGAAGCATTGCAGCCTATTAAATCCTAATCATTATCATTTAACAGATCAGCCGCCCGTCAGCCAGGCATGAACCCAGGCTGGGAAGGCAAACACAACGGGGCTTGTCAGAGGTGAGGAGCGGCGCATTCCAGGTATCTGCCAGGTACATACTGGGTATTTGCTCGAATAAAGTGTGTCGGTGCAGTTATATGCCCAATACCTTTTATTTTTATATGCCTAATACTTTTTATTTTTCATGTAGAACACCTTTAAAACTTTAGGGTCATATTATGTGCGAGGCCGTACTATATTCGGGCCAATATGGTACTGTATGCCTGTTTTATTCATCCAACTTTGAGTGCATCTCTTACCCTCCTACTAGATAGTACATACTGTATCACACAGGATTGCACTATTTTTATTTTCTTTTCTACCTCTTGTGGTTCTTGTGAGTTGTGCTCCCATTCTTGTCTACAAATTGCTGAAGGACCTTGTGGAAGATCTTTTCAATGGAGAAGCACCTCAAAACCTAATAAGGGGATGTATTAATTATTTATTAATTTATGTAATTTATTTTGATTTTAGACTTTTGCCATTCACCTCTTAGCCACTTATTGATTCACCTATCACTTATCACTTATGCTATCTAAGGATTGATGCGCTTTGAGTTTGTTTGCACAGTACATTTACAAGATTCACTACCCTATTTAATAAGGTTCATGTCCTATTGTATGTGATTGATGTGTTTGGGATATTCACACACATTCATGCCTTACAAAAAAGGGTACAAATTAATAAAGTACAGATAAAGCATTAAATCCCATTGCTAACCTGTACTGGCACTTGATGAATCTGCACCAAAATTGTGAAATTAGTTAAATCAAAGTGTTTTTTTTTAAATTCAAATCAAACTGTAGCACATTAGCATGATGTTAGTATCAATTTACACTGCCGTTCACAGTTAAATATTTCATCTAAAAAAAAGTGTGATTTCTACAGAGGTTATTCATTGCTCATACTAATATTTGACATGTCAATGACACTAGAACACTTACATTAGACAACATTCTAAATACTCAAATATCTCTTTCAAATGTATTAACAGGAGATACCATTTGAAATCACTGAGATTACATAGCTCTCTTTGGTATATTAAAAGAGAAATTTTTTTTTACAACCCATTGTTCATAGGGTGGAAACCGAGGCTCCACCTGAGTCAAAACACCACTATTTTCAGCCGTGGGGACCTTCTGGATCCCGATATACTTACGGGTGAAGGTAGCAGGTTTTCATTTCCCTCTGAAAAACAGAATGGCTGCTAAATCACAGGCCAATAAGAAGCTACATCATCATCGGTTGTGGCTCCCTATTTCATGGCCATTTAAATACCCCATAAAAAGAGGGAGTAATAGCAGTAACTTCACCAGTAAGTATATCGGGCAATGGGAAGTGGGATTCAGCTCTGGAGAACTTTTCGGTTACGCCTTCTAATCACTTTTTCATGGAGCCGCTGATTAAAGATCCATCCGCAAGGTATTATGTTGTAGTTCACCTTGCTTGTGATTCTTGAAATTGCAACATTATTCTGAAGGTGAAATTATACTCTTAAAGTGTTCAAATGTTTCTATGAAAAAGGATAGCTTTTAGAAAGCTTTTTATTCATTCTGAATCTTCTTTAGTTGAAGCCCCATTCAGTCATATCCTGAAGGGTTTGGTGTACTGAGAATTATTTTGTGAAAGCATCTGACACAAAAACTATACTCAAATCCCGTTCTCTACCTTGGGTAATGATGAAGTTATGAAGTCTGTCACTGAAATAACTGGAAACAAAATACTTGCAAAGATACAGTAGTCGAATAAGCAATGATTTATTCAGCTAATAATGCATAACAGAATATTTGCTGTAGTGTGTGCACACACCTGCCCTTTAACATGCATGTGTACGCACAGAATTTAACAGACTTAAAGCTAAGGTCATTGTATTTTTCCTGACAGACCACATCCCAAGAACCCCAACTCCCATGTCAGCGAAAATGTTTGCAGTGTCGGCAGACAAATATACTCCTGAACATTTCTCTGTTCACCATGAAATTGTAGAACTCCATAGACCTCCATTATTCATCTATTCCATTAATAGATCAATTCAGATCAGTAGGGGTCACTCTTGCTTTATACTCTCTGGTCCAGGAATATATCTTATCTTGACATGCAGCTATTTTATATCAAACTTCTGTTCTTTGTCATTTCAGACAATTAGTGGAAATAGTAGCAAGTGAGAATACACAAGATAAGACTTCTGTAACATGACTGATACTGTATGTCTTCTCAGGGAATCAGCAATTATGAAGCTAGCCTCACAGAACATTTGTATTTATGATTTTAGAATGCCTTACAATACAATACAGACTTTAATTTTACAGGTCTTTAACTTTAAGGACATAATAATATATTCTTTCAGTTGATTAATTTAGTTAATTCTTTGGTGCAAATAGTGCTTTAAACGGGTTTCCATAATACCAAACAGCATTTATAACAACAAAGATGTCAAAATACTCTGGTAAACTGCATATCTACAATACAATACTAATGGAATGTATAGATGATAACGTATTTACAGTACATCAACAGGCAAAAAGGTAAAAAAAAAGTGAAATCTCTTAGGAAGGATATGACATACTGTACAGTATGTACAATTTATTCAATCCTTTTTTAAATGCTACTGCTTCATAGACATTAGAATTACTCACCCTTTCACTGAGTAAAAATAAATCTGAGATAACATTTAATAGTGTAAAACGTTCTCTACCAGAATATTTTGGTTGTGGGAGTGTTAAGGATTGTTTTTACAATCATCCTCAATGACTGCTATCGTACTAAAAATAAAAGTAAAGCAATTTATCAGTACGTTTAGCACAAGACATGCAAACCCATGTAGACATGTAACCCAATAGCTCTAGCAAACATTTTGGAACTCTAAATTAAAATGTCATAGTTATAAAAACAATGTAACATTTGCAAAATGTTAAATAATCTCTTCTAGATTAAGATAAATAATTTAAATTTTCAGTGTTTCTTTTTGATAAAGAAAAAAAAATCAACACACATTGCAAACATTCATATGTTTAGAAACATGTAATCACCTCAGTTTGACTGAATTTAAAGTACTGAACACAATCGAAAACAAGCCCTGCTCTAACATACTCAATATATATATTAATTAATTTC